>NC_046367.1:28779725-28867260 GCF_011125445.2 Fundulus heteroclitus | reverse complement strand
TATATATATATATATATATATATATAGACATTCGATTTCTCAAATTTACAACAGTTAAATAAATGAGGGCTATGGTCTTGCAAAAATATTCATACCCTATGAGCTGTTTCTAAAAGTTGTCCACATTACAGTCACAAACTTGAATGTATTTTGGAAGGTGAACCCGGTCTCAAGTCTTTTGTAAAAATTTTTTTTTGTTCTCTGGGATGTTTATCTCCATTCATCCTCCATAAACTCTCACAAGCGCCCTGTCCCTGTGGAAGAAAAGGATCCTCAGACCATGATGCAGTCACCACCATGTTTTGCTTTGAGAAATTGTGTTTGTGCTCATGTGCATTATTAGTTCTCTCCACTAGACATAGCATTTAGCATGTTTTAGCCTCATCTGAAAGCTCCTCTTGTCGTGTTTGCATCCCCCCCCCTTCCCCCCTGACTCTTCTGGGTGTTCCTTTATTTCACTATGCTGTTTGTTCAATAATGTTCTCTAACAAACCTTTACACTGAGAATAAATTACACACAGGTGGACTGATTGCACTGGATTTTATTTAGAGGCACAATAATAAAAGGGGATTAAATTCCTATGTGTGATACAGTTTCTAGATTTAGAGAAAACTCTTGAAACAGGAACATCACTTTTCTTCTACTTTGTAAGTATGCTCTTCTTTTGGATTTTATTAATAATACCAATAAAGATGATGTTATTACTATTGTTATTATTATTGTTGTTGTTGTGAAATCCCAGTAAATACCAATTGCAGCCTGTGTTTTTATGTGCCAAAATGTGAAAATATTGAAGCAGCTTGAATACTTTCGCAAAGCACTTTAAAGGTGAAGTGTGTAACTGTTATGAGAAAAACCAATAGGACTTGCTGCATGATGTATAGGCCTAATTTCTTATAATAAACCTTTGGTGCGATGAAAATTGATTGTTAGTTTTCACATCTTCCGTGCAGCCTCAGCATCAGTGAATTAATAATACCTGTTTATGTCTGGGCAAAACCTCCTTTTTCTCAGCAACAAGCCATGTACTATCCTCTATCAAACCCTGTGATGGCAGCGTAATGAACATGCCACAATGATAATTCAAGTTCCCCTCCACAGTGTAGTTATTTCTCCCATCATTGAGACGAGCATGCAGCTTTAGCAGCCTATCACCATTAGAGGTAACAAAATCTTTTTTTTTCTTCTCACTGTCAGTGCATTCTCTCCTCCCATCAGAACTCGTGGAGCCTAATTAAATGTATTTAGCATCATAATATTCCAGGGGGACAGGTTGACACAGTGAATTAATGTCTCGCCTCAATGCCACAGCCACTCTGTTGGCTGTGGGGGGAAAGTTAGCCTAATGCCAGGTAAATGCTGTGGCTTTCATGTCTTGTTATAAATCTGGGTTGTTTTCTAATACAGCATAGCAGAAGCTACATTATACTGATTAAGTCACAGAGCAAGGTGAAGAGTTATCTCTGGAATAACCTGCAGCAGGCCCCAACCTGATTCCTAATTTTAGGCAACCAAATATGAACTACTTTCAACCATTTTAAGCTTTTTTATTGCTGTATCTCTTTTTATTGACTCCCAAAAGTCTAACTTCACATGAATTTAAACTATAGCTTTTGTTTTGTATTTACACAATAACAAGTCCAGACCACTAAATCCAGTTTAATCTGGAGAGACTCAGAGAACAAAAATAGGTAATTGGAGAGATTTTGACATAAATGGGAGCATTTATTTGGCCCTTGGACCCCGCAGAAGACGTGAATGCTGTGAAATGTCTATGAGCTTGGATGTTCATTTTAGGATTAGGATTAGTAAAGTCTTCCCCGAGGATTCGGACACTGGTGGTGGAGGCCGTAGGGGAGAAGTAGTCAGGTGAAGCTTGAGAGTGTGAAGGAGGACGATGGGGTGAAGAAGGGCGGAAGCTCAGCTGAAAAGCAGGAGAATCCATGGGTGGCAGTCTTAGGGGATAGTGGGTAGAGAATTTGACGCAGATTGGCTGGCACATGGATGCTGGATGACGCAATCAGAGGATGCAGTTGCGCAGGGGGTAGGCTTCCATCTTGAACTTTTGTTTAAACTTAATTTGCTATCCAAATATATTGAATTCAATGCATTCTAATGCAACGACATTATTCGTTTTTGATTCAAGTACATACTGTTGGATTTAATTCAGTCTCTAAGACAATTTCATTGAACCACTGGCTTTGCACTAATTTCTCATCCAGAGTAAGCATATGAAAAGTGGACAGGAAATTACTTTCTATGAAATAAAATCAGAGAGTATACATGGTGGTAGCAATAGTTGTGTAAGTGACTTTGGCCTGGTAATAGCTGTACAAAGACTGTTTCGGTCAAGAGAAACTGTCTATGGAAAGAAAGATAAGGACATCACATAGAGGTAATAGCAGCAGTAGCCTTGACTCTAGCTTTATCTGAGAAAGAGACACAGCTAAACATTGAATCACTGGGACAGGAATGCTTTCTTCAGTTATAAACACACAAACTGAATGGCAACTATGACTAACAAAACTACACAGCTAAATACAAAATAAATAGTTTGCAAAGTTAACCTCAACAAAAACTCAGCTGGGTGCCTTTGCTCAGGCAAGAACAACAACAAAAAAGATCTATAGGCTACTCTGTGGTAAAAAAGACAATGACAAAAGTAATGATAGGAATTGCAACAGCTTTGTCTATGGCAGAGATACAGTTAACCAGAGATACAGTTAACCACACAATGATTGGACAGGGGGTACTTTCAATATAAAATATACAAAGAGAATACCCAGTGTTATCAGTAATGACTCCACCAATGGCTATATCCAGAACAGACACATCTAAACACCAAACCGCTGACCAAGGAGTACATGGAAAAGAAAACAGAGATTACAGTGTTGACAGCAATAGTTCTGTCTATACTACGTATGACCTCCAGTTTATGTGACAGAAAGGGGTGACCTAAGAGCCTCAGCCATGATTTAATAGGATTTCTAGATGCCGTTTCCCCACCTCATATTGCTGGGAATTGTGCCAGTGTCATCTACTCTACAATACCTTCTACAAATCCCCACAGCAGACAGCAGGGAATTCTGACTTCACCCTTGCAGAGGGAAATGTTTTACAGTTCATTTCCAGCCCGTTTTTTACTGTGAGAAACAAGGAAAAGTGTCTGTGTCTGCCAAGCCACGCTTTTCAAAACTGAGCTGAGGGGGCTGAAGAGGATGGAATTCTTTATTATGTTCATTTTTAAATCTAGGTGTTTTTCTCCCATTTTCTCTCGCCTGTGAACATGCACAGAGCTCGCTTTTCTCCTCAACACATGTAATTGCAATATGCAAGAGCTAAACTAATTTTACGATGCTGGAACACCTGTATTCATCTCCATATTAATAGAAAACAGGAAGTATAAATCCCAATTTTCCAGCAGCCACTGTCAGTGGAGATGTTCCTTGAGGGAGAAGGCTGTCTCCTCTCCATTAAAATATCGGTGCTCTCCTCTCGTTTTCCCTTTAGAGCGTCCGTTTTGAGGCTAAATCAGATATCATAATTATGAATGGCACCCAGTCTACATCACAGGGCTTGACACTTCTAATATCCATATGTGCCAATGCGCTTTTAAGTTTCCAATGCTGGGGTGCTCTCTCTGTTGAGTTATAGTGCTTTGTGGCGCCGCTGTAGAGTACAGGCCCCTTTGAGTCTCATTTGGCCATGGAAAGGGGAGGTTTGACTGATCGGCTCATTTGGATTTAACACAAGTGCACTGCTTTGAAACTTCTTGAAGAAAAGGAGGGAAACTTTTACAGGAGTCCAAAAAAAAACTATGAAATCACGATTCAATCCTTCAGTGACCATTGGAGGATCTTTGCTTGGGAATAATTAATGTAATTGTTTAAAATAAAGATTATTCTTTGTGATACTAAATGCTATTTTGTTGTACAAAGTGGTCTAAAAATCAGATGAAATCGATTGTGTTGACAAAGTGCATTAAAATAAATTTGTTTAGTGTACTGAAAACCCAACCCCATCCAACAGACACACAAATAGAAGAAAATATTTGAAGGGAAATATTTAAAGGTAAAGATACAAAAACAGTAACGGATTAAATATATAAAACAATTAAAACAAAGATTTTACCTTTAGCTATATTTATCCATAAATCCTGATGAATCCAATCAATTACTTCAACTACAGGCATGTCTTAATGACATCAAAACCTGGATGACTTTAAATTTCCTGCTTTTAAATTCTGACAGAAGACAGAAGTTGTAATCTTTGGACCAGAGTCCTCAAAAAATAAACTTCTTAATCAATCACTTAATCTGGATGGCATTAAATTGGCCTCTGGAAATAAAGTAAAAAATCTTGGTGTTATTTTTGACCAGGACATGTCATTTAAATCCCATATTAAACAAGTTTCCAGAGTTTCCTACCTTTGGAATATCGCCAAAATTAGAAACATTCTGTCCAGGGGTGTTGCTGAAAAACTAGTCCATGCATTTGTTACTTCAAGGCTGGACTATTGTAATTATTTACTATCAGGAAGTCCACAAAATGCAGTTCAAAGTCTTCAGCTGATCCAAAATGCTGCGGCAAGAGTTCTGATGAAAATCAACAAGAGGGATCATATTTCTCCAATTTTAGCTTCCCTTCATTGGCTTCCTGTTAAATCAAGAATAGAATTTAAAATTCTTCTTCTCACGTATAAAGCCCTTAATAATCAAGCTCCATCATATATCAGAGCTCTGATTACCCTGTATGTTCATAACAGAGCACTTCGCTCTCAGACTGCAGGTCTGCTGGTGGTTCCTAGAGTCTCTAAAAGTAGAATGGGAGGCAGATCCTTTAGCTATCAGGCTCCTCTCCTGTGGAACCAACTCCCAGTTTTGGTCCGTGAGGCAGACACCCTGTCTACTTTTGAGACTAGGCTTAAAACTTTCCTTTTTGACAAAGCTTATAGTTAGAGTGGCTCATGTTACCCTGAGCTACATCTATAGTTATGCTGCTATAGGCTTAGGCTGCTAGAAGACATCAGGGTCTATTTTTCTCACTCTGACGAGTTCTACTGCTGTTCTGCAATTTGCATTGCTTTATTGTTATTTAATCTTTTTCCTTTTGGTCTCTGTCATTTTTCTCTTCATAGTAGGTGCACCTGGTCTGGTGTTCTGTTAGCTGTGACATCATCCAGGGAAGACAGATCATCTGCTATTACCATATGACGTAGAAAAGATTCCTCAATGTGTTCTTATGTGCTTTTTTGTCTCTCTTATTGTGTCTCTGCTCTCTCTACTCTAACCTCCAGTCGGTCGAGGCAGATGACCGACTGGGGGTTCACACTGAGCCTGGTTCTGCTGGAGGTTTTCCCTTCCTGTTAAAGGGGAGTTTTCCTCTCCACTGTCGTTTCATGCTTGCTCAGTGTGTGTAGGATTGCTGTAAAGCCACCGACAATGCAGACCACTGTCCTGTGGTTCTACACTCTTTCAGGAGGAGTAAATGCTGCTTGTCAAGATGTGATGCAATCTGCTGGGGTTCCTTGAATAGGAAACGTTTTGACCAGTCAGTATAATTTGATCCAATCTGTATAATTTTTATTGAATTTGACTTTGGAAAGTGCCTTGGCATGACATGTATCATGAATTGGCGCTATATAAATAAAATTTCATTGAATTGAATTGATTTTTAGCTAAAAATGCTAAAACACTTAGACACATTCTAGCATAGGTGTGTTTTCAACAATAATGTGCACACTTGACAGACATTAGGAGGTTGCTTCACAGCCTTGGGGCTACTATGAGAAACACACAATCTCCTGTAATGACTGATCTAGACAGGGGAGCTGGTAAAGGGAACTGTTCAGAGGACCTGAGTACTCTAGCATGAGGAAAGGGAGAAAGTGGTTTGGCAATACGTTATACTCTGGTCTCAAACCATGACATGCTTTTACTGCATTAAAACAAAGAGATTTTAGAGGAAAAATATATTTCTAACAGCAATCAGTAGATAGACCATAACAGAGGAGTCTGGTTGTAAGAGACATTTGAGGACTAAAAATCCCCAATCCACATCTTTCTCTTGTTCACCTGTAAAGTTATTAGTCATTCAGGATTTCACATTTTTAGTACAGTTCAGAAACAATCTAAGTTCTTTGGGTGTGTCTAGGCTGAAGGTGATTTAAGCTACTTCTGCACTTTGTTTAATGAACTTGTTCAGTTAATTGCTAACACAAAGTGAATCAGACAATCGTATATCAGCAACTCAACACATTTTGGCATCTAGAAATGGTGAAGAAAACCTGCTGATGTTCAAAATGTATGCGGGAGTCTGGCAGAAACTGCTGGTCAACTCGGGTTTTCATGCACAACCATCCCTTAGGCTTCAGAATCAGAATCAGAATCAGAAATACTTTAATGATAATGGAAATTACTGGCTTGAAGATGGTAAAAAAAATACCCAGGGAGTGGCAGCTTTGTGACCAAATATGGTCATCTGTTCTAAAGTAAACCCATTCCTCAGCCACATTGATCTGGAGAAGTTCATCCATGCCTTGGTTAGCTCGAGACTTAATTACTATACTAGCCATGCTGGTGGGCTTTCTTATCTCATAATGTACAAAATGAGATAAGAAAACAATTACTGGATTACGGGCCTTAGTTTTTTCAGTAATATTCAGATGTTAAGGTCAGAACTTTCTCCAACCTATATGAAGGGTGTGAGCTTCTGGTGGTGAGAGTGTAGGGTGTGGGGTCTAATTACTTTGCAGACTTTGGGCCCCTTAACACAAATTAAGCATTGCTTAAACACCACAGCCTATCTGAGTCGTGTTAACTACCATCTCAGTCCTTTTATAACCAGTGTACCCATCTTTCCATTGACAATTTCAGCCAGTCTACTCAGCATATTGTCTATTACAATTCCATGGACCCACTGAAGGCTGGAGTTGTGTCTTTAAGCCCCACCTACAGCTGTTAGTGTTGAGCGCTCTGCCGCTATTAAGAAAAAAATCTTTATTTGTCATTGCACATTCCAATGAAACTTGTCTTCTGCATTTAATCCATCCCTCATGGAGCAGCTATCACAGCACCAGGGAGCAATCTGGGGCTGAGGGTCTTGCTCAGGGGCCCACAGTGGCAGTCTACGGGTATCGAACCAGGTACAACCTTCTCAGAGTACAAGCACACTGCTCTAACCACTAGGCCACTACCCCCATTAAGACATTAAGACTTTAAAGAAAGAAAAAAAAAAAGAAAAAAAATACTAATAATATTTTAATGATTGTATATGTAAGAATGTCTTGGATCCTTTTTTAAAGGAACTATACCCGAATTTAGTTTTGTCCTGGCTTCTGGTTTTGCTCCCACCACCCCCAGTATGTAAGTCATTACACTGTGGACAGGAAGGCACATACACCTCTGTCAGGTCAGGCTCTACAAAGCCGTGGTGTATGTAGGTGGTCTAACTTACCTCATTAGTAACAACACAAGCGGTGGTCTAATGAACTTAAGACAATGCTAATTAATGGAAGAGAACAAAGGCTTAACATTTCTAGAAAGTGTGAAGTGCAGAATCTGCTTGTACGACAGCGTTTAAGCCACCTTAATCCGCTCCTGACGCATCGCATGGTGCCTCGACCACACGTCGTGCGGGTAGGGGGGGGGGGGGGGGGCAGGTCAGAAGGGGGCAGCTCCATACCTCAGCCGATAGTCACCTGTGACAATCCTTTATGGGCTGATAAAGTAAAGGAAGTCTCTCCAGGAGCAGTGCGGTGACTTGGCGGATGGTGTCCCCGGGGAGCAGGTGTCAGGGTTGTCTATCAGGAGCCTGAAAGGAGAAAAGGGACGTGTTACGGGGCTCCATTGTATCCCCGTTGTCATTGACTGATCGGGTCCATTTAGCTGGCTTTCACAGTGAATGAAACCACCTGAATAGATGAAAGCGAGACAGCCTTCCTGACAAACAAGGAGCCCTGGAATATTCATGGAGGATCTGCGAGGAAAAGATTAATGTATTAGAAATTAAAATGGGGCCCGGACGTATGATCTTGCTCTAACACTTGGCCAGACCTGTGTCACCCGCCGCTAGCGCCTGAAGTCGGCACATGCCGCTGCCAAGGTGGAGAGGAATCATTAAGCACCCAGCCATTGTGTGAGCAGAATAATCAAACTTCACCCCCGCCGCCGCCGCCGCCGCCACCACACACACACACCTCCACAGCCCCTTCCTCATTCTTTCCCACAGCACTGACAATGAATAATTCTGGAGCCATTTGCAATGTTAACGGCACCTATCTGGGCCATCCATGCCTTTATGATAAGAGCTCCAAATATGCATTTCAACGGTCTGAACAGAAGCTGCTTCATCGGCATTTCAAAGGACACCTGTCAGTCATCTGAAAGAGCTGTCAGTCTCTGTCACGCAACGGTGCCGGTGAAATGGCCCAAAAGATAATCTTTACTCTCCCTCTTTCTGTCTCTCCACCTCTCTCTTTCAGATCACAGTAGTTACATTTGCAATAGAGTGACAAGTGATTTACACTGGAAAATGGATTGTGTTTAAACTGAAAAAGAGGGCAGGTGGAAAAAGGGGGGGGGGGTGTATTCTTTTAGGCTGTGTTATTCTTCGCGAGAGTACAGCTGTATCAAATATGCTATCATAAATGTGATCTGGGCTACACTGAATGTCATTATTTGTGATACTATGAACAGTAGATGGGCGAGTGAGCTCAAAGGTGACTTTGATGAATCCTATCTCACTAAACAGAGCCTTGTGTGTGTGTGTGTGTGCGAGGACTTGAGACGGCCCCGGATCAAACAGGTTTCCAAAAAGTTTGACCTTCTTTTGCTTCTTTTGCTGGCAATTTATCTTTAAAGATAGATTGCTTGTATGTGATTAAGTGCCCGTATGGCAATAGATTTTTTTTTTCTTCTCACTAATCCGTTTTTCTTTGTCCAGACATGCTGATGTAATTTCTCAGATTGTAGCTACAGTATACGGGCGCTTTGTTGACAGGAAGGCAAAAGGAGCCCTTTGCTTCTCCACATGTGCGCCAAGAATTTGTTTAAGCATGACCAGCTTGTGTGCCACCAGCTGTTGGTGATATTTACAGCTGAGTGCGGAGGATGTGTTTGGACCGAGGCTCGCAGGGCCGCGGCAGCGCTGGTCTCGGTCCCACTCCCCTCGTGGCCACTCCGAGGGCAAAGGCAGCCAACGTTTGCAGTGCAGACTGTGCGATAACACGAAATCGCAACGAAGAGGTGCACAGAATGACACATAACTGAGTTTTGCATACATGACAAGCTGCTGGCTCAGCAGAGTTGGGAGCAAATTATGCGCTTTGAACACACTGAATGTGAATCTAAAGAATGACCTTTCTGACAAGTCCCCTCTCTATCCAGCTAAGTAAAGAATATGCTCAGCGAGTCTGGCCAAGTTGTCTCACTGTAGGAGATCTTTCTCCCTATTATCATAAAGGGATCGCAGCTAAAAATCAAGCACACCGAACTTCAGTATCTCATTTCAGTCACTGAAGTACACAAGACCTGTCTGAAGCAGGCATGGGATGCTACCTTCAACCTTAAGGGAAAATGACCATAGCTTCACAATATTATTATTATTATTATTATATTATTATATATTATTATTATCTTTTTTCTTTGGCTTTTGGCACAATCTGACAGGTTTCACTTTGTTTTATTGTGTCTGTATATTAATATGTATTTTATATTCAATCCTTTTTATTTTATAATTGCATTGGATTTTTTGATTGTGTACAGCACTTTGGTGCTGTTGGTGTATAAAGTGCTTCATAAATAAAGTTGGTATGATATGGTATTACTGCACTTTTATTTAATACAGAGAAGCAACAATTATTACCATCATAATTAAAGTTTTACAGATACAGTTTACAGAATCATGCAAGAGTGAGTACACCCCTCACATTTCTGTAAATATTATATTCTATCTTTCCGAACTTTGTGTGTACCTTAAGCCGGAGTATGACCCAGGAAAAAAAAAATAACATTGATTCTTCTTGATTGTTTGGTACAATACAAAGTCGTCAGTATACACCTTGTACAACACTGTAAATTTGCTGTCCCCTCAAAATAAACCAAAACACACAGCTGTAAATGTCTGAAACCGCTAAGTGAAAACGTTCAAATTGTGCCCTAGCAGCCATTTTCCCTCCCCGGTGCCATGTAGCTCGTTGGTGTTACAAAGTCTCAGATGTGAATGGGGAGCAAGTGTGTCAAATTTGGTGTTCTCCCTCTGCTATCTGATACTCAACATGGCTCCTCATAACAAATAACTCTCTAAGGATCTAAAAAGAAGAGTTGTTGCCCTAAATAAAGATGGCCGAGGCCACAGGAGGATTTCCAACTCCCTGATGGCCAAACATCGACAAGACAGGATAGGGCCTGCTCAGAACAGGCCTCGCCGTGGTTGGCCAAAGAAGTTTAGAAAACATGCTCAGCTTCGTATCAAGAGGTTTGTACATGAAAATAGGCGCCAGCAATGCTGCAGAGGTGAAGAGGTGGGGTGTCGGCCTGTCAGTGCTCCGATTGGCAGAACACTGCATCAAATCGCTACGCACGGTCATTGTCCCAAAAGAACGAATATTCTAGATAATGCACAAGAGCTGTCGCTCCATGCTTGCTTAGCATGAGGGATTGCTGCAAAGCCATGTACAATGCAGACGACTCTCCCTGTAGCTCTACGCTTCTCCAGGAGTGAATGCTGCTTGTCAGGACTTTGAAACAATCAACTGGTTCACTTATATAGGACATTTTTGACCAATCTGTATAATATGATTGATTTTGACTTTGTAAAGTGCCTTGAGATGACATGTTTCATGAATTGGCGCTATATCAATTGAACTGAATTGAATTGAATTGAATTGAATTGAATTGAATCGAATTGAATTGAAAGCCAGCAAACGGTTTGTTGACGACAAGCAGAATAAGAACATGGATTACTGGAACAATGTCCTGTAGTAAGACCAAGATAAACTTCTTTGGTTCAGAGGGTGGGAAGCGTGTGTGACTTGTTCTGTAGCAGAACATGTAAAGTGGTCAGAGTGGATGACAAGATGGATGAAGCCAAGTACAGACTAATGCTAGAAGTAAATCTGTAGCAGAATGATGCATAAGATATTTTTTGCAACTGGAAATTCTTTTCAAATACCAGATTCAGTTTTTCCTGCAAGTGAGGGAAAAGTTTAGGAGCCAGTTTTTCAGCCAGCTGGCAGGCAGTCACCTGCACCAGGACGGGGAAGGCCGGCAATTATTCAGCTGCACGGAACTCTGATTTCTTTGGCATTTTTGGTGGTGTTTCATTAAAAGGACTTTAATTGCATGATATATAATTTTAGTGGTTGTGTAACTTTTTTAACCCTTGTTAGATCTTAACAGGCCCATGCCGGCTGTGAAACTATCTTCAGTGTGCTCCTTGCGTCTCGGCCCAAAGCTAGAGTCACTCAAGTTCATCCAGTGAAATCCAGTACAAAGCTCTGTAGAAATCCTCATGCTTATCCATCCAAAATTCTTTGTTTTCCTGCAAATTAGCCCCCATTTTCAGGCAGAACAAACAGCAATTTGACAAGCCTTTTGAATTTTGGGCACTCCTCTTTGTCACATAGTTTCCACACCATGCCCCGCTCCTCCGACAATCTTCCCATTGTGGCTCGGGGAGGATATAGTTCAAGGCGTGAGTCACCCGATGAATGTTCACGTTCATTTGGAGGCACAGTGGGCCGGCATAATCCCTGTTACTGAACCCTGACTCACCGGGTCTTGTTTGGATTGAGTGTTCTGTCCTCCTTCCATTGCGGAAAGAAAAAAAAAATGAAAGAAAAAGAACGTACGCTTGCGTTTTGGACTGGATGAAGTGCAGTGAGACTCTTGCCGATGATATGTGTGTCAGAAGGACAACAAGGCTCTTGTGAACAAAAACATTACAAGGATTCAAACAATTCATGACTGACAGAAACATTCACAGTTAATCAAATGAAGTGGATAAAAGGAACAAAAGCTGGGAGTTGTCTTCTCTGTGGTTTCTTTCCCCCCCCAGTTGGAAATCCTCACAAATGATGCTTGTAAAACAGCTTCCCTACAAATTATTCAGCAGCTCTGGTTCTGCAGTTGAAAAAGTCACACATAGACAGCCATTTACCTGAGTCACAAATGAGTATGTAATTGAGTCCTGGGGGAAAATAACTCAGCTTTAACTACTGGAATTAATGCGTAAATTCAATACATTTTCTAATGAGCTCATTTGAGTTTGCCGCAATTATCTTTGCTGGTCTAGGTGCCGATACGATTCTGCAGCTGAGCTGAGGTGAACAAAAAAAAAAAAAAAAAAACGCATTTCCCCCTTGCATTCATTAAAATTAGCATATGGACCTGTCAACACTTCGCGGAGACGCGTTGTAACAATGCCATATAGCCCTGCGACGAGTTATGCCGTTGGAGAGAATGCGTGCGGTGGGTAAATGCCTCCCCACCCTCAGCGACGGGGCGGAATGGGACTGGCAGCGCTGGCTCTGACGCACAAAAGAGGCTGCGTTTTAACAGCCAGGCCCTGGCCTGTGACCAGGGGCCATCCACATCAACACCGCTTACACTCCACCATACCTCCCAGCTAGAGGCCCAGCCAACCGGCTCTCCGCGCACGCCGAGACTGACGGCGAGCGCGATGGAGGAGGAACTGTCTGCGCGGGTGGGTGGGTGTGAGCAAAGAGGAAATGACAGATATTAAGACAGGTAGATCCCTCGCCATCGGTGGCGGTTAGGAACTTTAAAAAGATCTCTCTCTCTCTCTCTCTCTCTGAATGTAATTCTGATATTCTTATCAAAATGTAGCAGGATTTGAAAGGCTGATGAGCAAAAACAGATCCTTTATTGTTGTTTGTCATCGTTACACTGGAGCTGCCAGTGAGGGAAGGTATTGTTGCTCAGTGGAGCGATCAAGACTCCTCTTGCATTGTTGTGCCAGTTATCAATAGACCGCAGACTATTCGACTCTCTCAGCTGTGCCTCTCGATACACTTCAGAACCTCACACAATTGGCCTGTTTATTGACAAACACCTGGTTCTCCAGATGTATCCAGGTTCATGTTTTTTTCTTCTTCTTTTTTTGAACAGAGCTCTCACCTTTTCTTTTAAGCACAAAGATCGTCCCGATGACACGTTTGCAATTAGGAAAATCTCATTAGCCATTTAAGGGTTATAGCATCACCGTATGAAGAGATAATACACCTTGCAATTTGCTTCGGACGGCAGAGCTGTGTGTAGCGAATTAAAACCCCATGAAAGTGAACAGAGGAATAAAAGGCGAGCCAAGTGGAGGACAAGGCCTCAGCTGTGCGCTGCGCTGATCTGCACACTGTGATTACCGCGAGCAGGAAAAACCTAATGTAAAGGCCTTGGGCTGGCTTTGATATTTCCGTCCTCCATCTGCCTGCCATGACCTGGACTACGTCTAACAGACCTAGACTGGGGGGTCAGTCGGAATAAAGAGGAGGGGATGGAAGATGGGATCGGAGAATAGGAGAGGAAATAAAAGTAAACAGATAGGAAAATAAACATTTGTGATCGCTTTACATGCTTTTTCTATAATTATTTTAGAGTAAAATCTGAAAAATATGGCATGCATTTATATTCCAACCCTTTTTCTTGGATACTCTTATAAAGCTATTGCGTCAGACTGCCTTCGGGAGTCATCTAAGTAGTAAAGGACCCTCCTTTGTGGACTCTGTGCCCTATCCTCTGGTCTCTAAATGTATTCAACTGTCTTGCGAAGGCTTCAAATGTTTGTTAGGGAGCAAACAGCATCATGAAGACCAAGGAACAAAAGACACAGGTCAGGGAGAACACTGGGTAGAAGAGTAAAGCTAGTTGGTGAATAAAACAATGATCCAACTCACAGAGCACTGTTCAGTCCATCACTCAGAAATGTAAAGCGGTTGGCACAACTTCAAACTAACTAGATATGGGCAAGAGGCTGAGCAAGGACAGCCATATTCAGAGGAGCAGCCAGGAGACCCATGGAGGCTCTGGGGGAGCTGCAGTGATCTGCAGCTCAGGCAGAAGAATCTATTGAAAGAACAGCTATTAGGTGTCCACCACATGGTCCTTGTATTTATGGAAGAGCTGTGAGAAAAGGGTCTCCATTTAAAGAGAGCCAACTAGAGGCTTGGTTTGCACTTTGCCCATATTTAAGCGACATAGCAAACATGTGGAAGGAGGTGCTCTGGTCAGATGAGACCAAAACTGAATTTTCTGGAGTTCAGGCAACATGTTACGTTGCATGCTATGTTGCACGAAATAAAACATTTGATATCAGTCTCATCTGACCAGAGCACCTTCATCCACATGTTTGCCATGTTCCATACATGGCATGTGACAAAGTGTGAATGGGATTTCTTTTTGCTGTCTTTCAGCAATGGGTTTCTGCGTGCCACTCTTCCAGAGAGAAAAAACAATTAGTTATTCTGTTGACAGATTTTCCCGCCTGAGCTTTTGATCCGTTCAGCTACTCCAGAGTTATCGTCGGTCTCTTTGCTGCTTTCCTGTTCGGTGCTCTCCTCGCGCGGCCTTTCAGTTTAGGAGGACGAACATTTCTCTGAAGGTTTACTATTGTGCCATAATCTTTCCCTTTAGACACGATGGTTTGAGCAATGCTCTGTGAGAGGTTGAAATCTTGTTTTATAATATAGCCCTGTGTTAGACTTCTCCACAACTTTATCCATAGCCCAGACTATGGAACACTTTTCACACAGTCAATTATAACATAAGTGTTAATGGAGAAGTTAAAAACAAGAAAGGGGCAATAGTAAAATCAGAAAATGCTTCACCAAGTAAGTGGAATAATAATTATTTTTAAAAAGCTAGAATAAAATGTCACATACATTTTAGAACAGAGAAAAAATAATTTTGATTGTAACTGTAATTAGGCAGCTGGTTCCACTGAATCCACGCCTCTTTTCATAAAGCTTTATGTGTAACAAAATACGGAAAACCAATTTGCTTCCCAGATTTGTACTACTTTGAGTAGATCTATGACATCAAACACTAATAGAGTAGGTTGAAGGTTGTTGTAAGAAGAAGAAATGCAAATTCATTGAAAATCTAGAGAGGAGCGGCTGAGGAGGGAGATGAGCGGCTGAGATCTCGCGAGAGCTGTGCGTAAGTATAATGGAGGCGTTCATGTAATTCAAATCAAACAAGCTAAGGTAAGAACGAACCAATAACTAAAAATAATACAAAGTTAAAGCCCAAACATTTACAACTGTCTTATTTTCTACGAGGGAACAAACTGGACGAAGAGACCGTGACGAGCCTGGAGTGCTACCTGGACGAGTGTTTTGATAGCATCGTGATGGGGAAGGCCCAGAAGCCTACAGCTGCTAGCACACCGTCACTTAAGCGCACTCGTTCTAATTCCACCAGTGCTTCTTCTTCCACTTTGTCCCCAGACAGGAACTTCAGCGACATCTTGGAATCCATCGACAAGAAGCTTACCAGCCTTGATGCGCGTCTCGCCTTGGTAGAGGTTCTACACAAGGAGTTTCAGTCTCTCAGGGAGTCGGTGGAGTTTAGCCAAGCCCAGCTAACAGCTATGGCCGCCGAGAACGACGCGCTGAGGGAGAAGGTTACGGAGCTGACCGAAGGGATTATCCAGCTTTCCGGCGAAAATAAGAAAATGAAGGAATCCATTCTGGACATACAGTCGCGAAGTATGAGAGATAATCTCGTCTTTGCAGGCATTCAGGAGCAGCAGGGAGAGATAGCAGAAGAAACGGTCCGGAACTTTCTCCAGCAGAAGCTAAAGATCCCGGCGGATCAGGTAAAAAACATCACTTTTCATCGAGTCCACCGGCTCGGAGGTAAGAAACCCGACAAAACCCGTCCTCGCCCGATCATAGCTAAATTTGAGCATTATAAACAAAAAGAATTCGTTAGAAGTTGCGGCAGGGAACTGAGAGGGACAGACTTTAGTGTTAATGATCAGTTTCCTAAGGAAATCCTAGATCGCAGGCGAGTGCTGTTCCCAATCAGGAAGAAATACATGATGGACGGCGTTAAAGCCACCATATCGGTTGACAGACTTTATATTAATGGACAGTTGTTCAGGGATCAGAAGATCACCCCTTGGCTTTATTAGTTACACCACAGGTGGACTTAAAGCATGTTTCAATGATTTAAAATAAATAAATAAATAAATAAGACGCACAGATCGGTACACGGTGATAAATTAAATACACGCACAGCTAAAGAGTACGTTGGTATGGTTGGTGTTCACGGTTGGGTACAGAAGGCACGGGCTATGGTTTATCCCTTTACACACTCTCTTACTCTTTGCACTTTTTTATTTTTTTGTGTATTTCTATCTTATCTGTCTGCTTCTTTCCTGAACATCAGTCAATCACAAGCACATCATATGATGCTACCTGGGTCTATGTATGACTATTTTCTCAAGGGCATGCACCTTCTAACTTCTCACTCACATCTATGGCGAATGTAAAGTTTGTGACATGGAATGTGCATGGGGCTGGCACCAGAGAGAAAAAAATGAAGATCATTAACCAGCTTACTAGATTAAAGGCAGATGTTGTATTATTGCAAGAAACCCACAAATCAGCTACAAATGCAAGTGAGCTTAATTCACCTGAGTTCCCTAATGTGTTTGCGGCCTGCTATAACTCTAGACAGAGAGGTGTAGCAATCTTAATCCACAAAAGCGTTAGTTTTAAAATATTAGATAAAACTATAGATCCAGAAGGTAGATACATAATAATTAAAATAGCTATCCATAACCAGAAGCTATGTATTGTCAGTATATATGGTCCAAATGTTGATGACCCCTCTTTTTTCCACCAATTCTTCCTTGCACTTTCAAAACACGGGGATTGTTCACTAATTATAGGAGGTGACTTCAACTTTGGTTTAAATAACGATATAGACAGGTTGAATAAAACAGGGACTCAGCGTAGTTGGCAGTCAGTAAATGTAGTCAAACAATACATGAGTGATTTTGGTCTTTGCGATGCATGGCGTTCTCTTCATCCTATTAGTAAAGAATACACTTTTTTCTCAAACGTTCACCATTCGTACTCTCGTCTGGACTACTTTCTTATAAGTAGCTCACTGCTGTCGGTCGCTTCAGAGACGGTAATTCATCCTATTGCTATCAGTGATCACGCTCCTGTTACTCTCACCTTAATTAATAAAAAAATAACCACACAAAACAAAAGCTGGAGATTTAATACATCACTGCTTAAAGATGAAGAATTTATAAAATTCATTAAAGAACAGTGGGCTTCATACTTAGAATACAATGATCAACCAGGTACATCGGCATCGATATTGTGGGAAGCTGGAAAAGCAGTGATGAGAGGTAAAATAATTTCTTTCTCATCTCATAAAAAGAAAAAAGAAAACAAAAAGATTCAGGAATTAGAAGAAAAACTTAAGTTACTAGATTTATCTCAAGAAGAAGGGAAGTTAGGTAAAATCCGTGAAGTAAAATTAGAACTAAACCACTATATTGAAAAGCAAAATAGATTTCTAATACAAAGGCTCCGAATAGAAAATTTTGAACATGGCAATAAGTCAGGAAGCTTTCTAGCTAATCAGCTTAAAATAAATAAGGAGAAAACTACTATATTTGCAGTTACAGATTCAACTGGTAATACAGTAAGTGAACCAGAGTGTATAAATAATACCTTCCGCGATTTCTACAAATCTTTATACACACCACAGATAAATCCATCAGAGAAGGATATTAAGCAATTTCTGGATAAAATTACACTTCCTAAATTATCAGATAACCAAAGAATGACACTGGATTCCCCGCTGACAACAGCTGAAACCCAGGAAGCTCTTAAAAGCATGCCTAATAAAAAGGCTCCAGGTCCAGATGGATTCCCCACTGAGTTTTATAAAGAGTTCTGGAATATTCTAGCCCCAACGTTCCACAGAATGTTGCAGGAAATACAGGAAAAAGGTAGATTTCCAGCTAATATGAACTCTGCAACCATCAGCCTTCTGCTCAAGCCAGACAAAGATCCTGTGTTGCCCACTAGTTATCGTCCCATATCCTTAATTAATGTGGATATTAAGATAATCTGTAAAGCTTTAGCAAAAAGATTAGACAAAGTAACTCCTCTCATAATACATCCAGATCAAACTGGTTTCATCAGAGGAAGGCAGTCATCCACAAATACACGCCGATTACTTAATTTAATTGATTATTCCTACAGTAAAAACATTAAAACCAATATATTGTCTTTAGACGCAGAAAAAGCATTTGATAGAGTAAATTGGAAATTTTTATTCGCTACTCTTCATAAATTCGGTTTTGGCGATTTATTCATAAACTGGTTAAAAATTCTATACAATTCTCCAACAGCCTGTGTCAGGACAAATAATCAAATATCTTCCAGTTTTTGTCTACAGAGGGGCACCAGGCAAGGATGCCCTCTTTCTCCATCACTTTTTGCCATCTTTATAGAACCTCTAGCAGCAACTATCAGACAAACAAAAGCTGTAAAAGGTATAAAATGCATGAAAATAGAGCACAAGATTAGTCTGTACGCGGATGATGTATTACTTTATCTCCAGCATTCAAATAATTCTCTTTTACAAGTAATTAGAATACTAGAATCTTTCTCCAAATTATCAGATTACTCGTTAAACTGGTCTAAATCTACGGTACTGTCAATTAATTGCTCTCTCGAAAACTCCCTAAATTTACAAATGCAATCAGGAAATATTAAATATTTAGGTATTACTGTGTCGAATAAATTAACAGATTTACTTAAACTTAACCATGCCCCACTTTTAAACAGGATAGAAGAGGACCTTGAAAGATGGAAATCGCTTCCAATCACACTTATGGGTAGGGTAGCTTCAATAAAAATGATGGTCCTACCTAGAATTAATTATTTATTTTCAATGGTCCCCAATAAACCATCATCTGACTGGTTTAAATCTCTAGACTCTGCCATTTCTAGATTTCTTTGGAAAGATAAACCCCCACGTATTAGCTTAAAGACAATACAGAAGACTAAAGACAGGGGAGGATTAGATCTGCCTAACTTCCATAACTATTACTTAGCAAATAGGCTACAATACATCTCTAAATGGATAAAAAATAGTCTTTTAGATGAGCCTTGGTTAGATATAGAACAGGAAATGTGCAATAATATCATGATTTCAGATCTGCCGTTTATAAGCTCAAATATAAAACGGCATACATGCTTCAAATATATCAACATTAGTTCTACTCTGACAGCATGGTGGGAGTTCCTCAAAATGACAAAGTCATCCCTTATCCCATGCAGTCGTACACCTATCTGGAATAACCCTGATATCCTACAAAATAATAAAATGATAAACTTTACATACTGGAAGAATAAAGGTATTAAATATCTGGAACATCTACTTGACGGAACCGAGTTCATCAATTTTGCTAAACTAAATATGCAATATGGCATTAGTAAAAATAAATTCTTGGAATATGAACAACTTAAATCTATAATTAAAAATAAATATAAGCATATTAATGGTGGTTTACAAGTCCCAACTAATATAATAGAGTTCTTAGATTTAACCCCCCCCCAAACTACTGTCTAAATCATACAGGACACTGACTAAAATAGATGATTCGATATCTCTTCCTATAATGAAGTGGGAAAAAGATTTATCAGGCACCTTTGAACAAAATTTCTGGGCTCAGACATGTCTAAGAACTTTCAAATTGACTAGAAACACCAACTTACAACTAATACAATACAAAATCCTTCACAGAGTACATTATACAGGACAAAGATTATTCAAGATGGGTCTGGCACAATCTAATATCTGCCCACACTGCATAGGCAATCATCCTGATAATTATTTTCATGCGTTATGGTTATGCACACCAGTCCAGAGGTTCTGGACACAGATATGTAAGGACTTATCAAGGTGCTTGAGCTGTAAGATTACACCATCCCCATCAGTTTGCCTGCTCGGTAATTTTGAGGAAAGTCCTCTGAAAAAAGAAATAGTTTACATGGTTTTTACTGCTTTATGCATCGCAAAGAAAACTATCCTCATGAATTGGAAAAGTAAACAAAATCTCAGTATCAATCAGTATAGAGATCTTTTGTTGGATCATATTAATCTAGAGACAGCATCTGCTTCCACATCTGATTGGTCTTTTTGGGCTCCTCTGATCAACACCATCACTTAGTGGAATAGGGGGCGGTGGGTTGCTTCCTGCAGGGCGCAGTGGCTGGATGGAGGGGTTCCTGGGGCCCTGGGGGCACTTGGAGTAGGGCGCCTGGTGGATCCGGCTCCGGGGTCTGTTGCCCCCATCTGGGAGGAGTTTGGGAG
Source organism: Fundulus heteroclitus (assembly GCF_011125445.2). Classification (NCBI taxonomy): domain Eukaryota; kingdom Metazoa; phylum Chordata; class Actinopteri; order Cyprinodontiformes; family Fundulidae; genus Fundulus; species Fundulus heteroclitus. The sequence continues at coordinate 28,846,890 of NC_046367.1, read as the reverse complement.
GCCTACGGGTGGCCTACAGCAGCCGCTTGCGGCGCTCTTTGGGAGCTGCGTGTTGACGGACGTGGGTTACTGACCTGGTAGCTGTGCTGCCACTGGGTGGGGCCGGGGTGGGTCTGGGGGTCTGGGGTCCCTGGGGCGCGCCGCCCTCGGGCGCGGGCCCCGGCGGGGCCTCGGGGGTTCCGGTTCCGGGGGGTGTGCCGCTTTTGGTGTGGGCCGGCGCGCGCCCGGGTGTCCGCCCCTGCACGGGGCCTCTGGTGCGCTGGGGGGTCTCGGGGCCCGTTGAGCTGGTAGGGGGGCATGGTCATTAACACCTCTGGGCAGATGCTCTTCTCCTTTATTGGAAAGGCACTCTGCCAGTGGGGGGAGGGGGAAAGGAGGGGGAGTAGGGATCTACCCAGCCTGGATGTCTACTGTCGAATGTATGGTGAGTTGTTTGAACGTTAGTGTTGGGGAGGGATTAAATCCACGGGTGGGGGGGGGGGGGGGGGGGGGGGGTTGGGGGGGGTTGACGTTCTGGTGGGCTTGTGTCCGGCCCCCTGTCACGGTCCTGGTCTGTGTCGTCTTCCGGTGCGGGTTTCACCTGGGGGGTGGGGTTGGGGTGGCTCGTGCGGGCCGGCTGGCCAGGGTCCCCCCCTCTTATTATTATTATTATTATTATTATTATTATTATTATTATTTATTTATTTATTTATTTATTTATTTATTTATTAATTTACTTATTTAGTTTAAGTAGGCTTGGTGGGTGGGCTGGGGGGGGCTTAGGTGTTGGTCCTGGTGGGTGGTTGGCTGGCGGGCCCTGCGGCCTCTCCCTGGCCCCCGGGCTACGGTGGTGCCGCTGGCGAGGCCCCCTTCTCTAGGTGGGGCTTTCGGGGAGCGGGGGTGCCTATTGGAGTCAGTAGGGGAGCTGGCTCCCTGGGTTGGCTTCCCAGTCATTTGCTCCCCATCCCCGGACTCCTCCCTCTGCCTGCTCCATCACGCCGCCACACATGCAGGTCATGAGGGAGGGGGCGTTACTGGAGGTTGCCACTTTCTGGTGACGCCCCTCTCCCCAATTTTATTTTGCATCTTAGACACTTTCACTTCAAACATTTTTCACATCACACACTCATATAGGCCATGGTAGGGGGGGGGGGTGGGGGGAAGACGTCTGGGAGGGGGCTTATGTTGTGTGGGCCTCACCTCGGACGGCTCCCTTCACCTTCTCTCCCACTTAGACATTGAGGGTTCTGGGCAGTCACACGGAAGGGGTGCGCTGGCAACAGCTACCTTCCGAAAGGGGGGTGGGCTGTGCCGTGCATCCCCTTCGGCGCTCCCAGTTTTTAAACGCACTTGAGAACAACATGCAACAACACAACATTTGAGCAGGCGTAGGGAGGGTCGGGGTCTTCTGCACACCCCCGTTCTCCGATGGAGGCAAGGAGTCTGGGGCCTGGAGGAGGTGCGGGCCACTGTGTCCGGGGTCTTGGCGGGGGGCTGCGGTGTGCAGTCAGCGGCCTACCAGGTCTGGGGCTGATGCCTCCGCTCCCCCCAGGGGGCGGGGGGCAGGGATGGCAAGGGTAAGGTGGGGGGAGGGAGAGGGTTTATTAGGTATTTAGGGGGAGGGGGGGGCTCTGGCCGGGTGGCTCGTGCGGGTCGTGTTGGCCCGCCCTCTTGGGGGGGCCCGGTCCGGGGGGCGTCTGGTCGGGGGCCGGGGCCGGGCACAAGCAGTCGTATAGTCGATTTGGGGTGTCCCCCCCCCTTCGGTCAGTGTTGGATGTGAGTGTTATGTGGGAATGTGTGTACAGCGTCTTTTTTTTTTTATTTTTTTTTTTTTTATTTTTTTTTTTTTTTCTGTGTGTGGCGAGTGGGGCACAAGGGAGGGATGGGGTGAATGAGTTTTTTTTTTTTTTTTTTTTTTTTTTTTTTTCTTTCAGGTATGGGTGTGGTCCGCTCCCTCTCCCAAGAACATCTCAAGTCTCCGATAGGTGCGGAGCCCATCCCCCCACGTCCTGCCCTCCTCCACTTCGTTGGCGGGCGCCTTGGCCCCCTGGCGCATTAGTTGGCTTCGGGTTTGGGGCGGGTTCCCGGGCGTGCGCCGGCCCGCTCCTGGCGGCCTCTTCGCGGGGCCTGGCCCCCCGGGGGGCGGCCGGGGCCCTCGTCGCGGGGGCGGGGCGCCCCTGGGGCCTCTGGCCCTCAGGGCCCATGGCCGGGACCACTTCAGCGGGGCTGGCTGCCGGCGGAGCCCACGGGCTCGTCTCCGCGGCTCTTGAGGGCGTCGGCATTGCGGTGGCTGGGGGATTTCCTCGGGGTCGTCTCTGCTCCTTCCTTGGGGGGGGGTTGCAGATATCCTGTGTCGGCCCCTCCTGGGCGACCTGCTTTAGGGACCCCTTTGGGAGTCCGGGGTTACGGGTCCCCTGACGCCTGCCTCTGTGCTCGGGGAAGGTGGGTCTTTGGTTCTCCACAATTACTATCAAGCTATTTCTGGATAATCTTCACCTAAACTAGTGCACTTTCACATCTCCCACAGGTGCTGGGTCCCAGGTATTAAGTGTTCACTTATATACAGTAATCTTATAATTTATTTATTTATTTATTTATATTGTGTCACTTTCTTTTTTCAAATATCACATTACACATGTCAGCTTACATAATAATATATATGATTTAGCAATGGCATCTAGGTGTTATTAGAGTGTATCTGTTGCTTTATGTCTGTTGGTTGTGCTGTTCTTTTTGTGTCTCTTTCCAGGTGATGGAGCAGACAGAGGACATTTTATCATTCTCTTCCTTTTATCTCCTCTTTCTTTCACCTCTACTCTTTTTTTTTTCTTTTCTTTCACTTTTTGTTCTTCCTTTACTCTCCCATTGTCATGTCCATATAATTTGAAATTCTCCTTGCAGGAATCATAATAAAGCTATTTACAAGCATAAATCAAGTGGAGCACTATGGCGAAAGCTGTTTGCTCCACTTGTAAAAGCAAAATCTGTCGAGCTCCATCTGGCATTGAGATATCAATTCCTATTGCCATAGTGCTATACAGGACACTGGGGAAAAAAAAACAAAAAAAAAAAAAAAAAGAAATGCAAATTCATTCAAGGCTAGCGCTTTTGAGAAGTATGGGTGAAGTATTTTGTTTGTTTTGTTTTTGGTTTTTGTAATCTCGTGACCTCAAGCTATATTTCTTAAAATTTTGTGCAGATTTTTCATAGCTTCTCATAATCAATATCTTTTGGATGTTTATATCACTCAGGTGCCACTTGACTATTTGAAAAAAAGACATGTTTTGTGTAATCTTTTAATTTATTTTACAAGTAAAGGGGGAATCTATTGGTTTACCAATTAATTAAATTTACTTTAAACCCATATTTCAATAAACAACCAAACAAAGGAAGACACATCGTTGGGCCTTTACAAGATTTTTTTTTCAGGCAAGGATTTTAGATGGAAGTGTTTATGTAGTTTAGGAGCTGTAACTGGTTCATGTTGTCTGTGATTTCAAACAAATACTTTACAACACACTTTCATGATCAGATAGATGGACTGAACAGAAAATACGCGGAAAAAGCAGCCAAGAAAAAAAATGTCAAAAACATTGAGAACGTCTAGAGAAAAATGCACCATTTTAAACATTATAAAAAGCTCCTCTCACCAGAGGCAAAATATAAAGAAATAAGGATTTATTTGAAATTGTAGAAAGTGATGCCATCAAAACATTTGAAGTAAGCACAATTACTGCCCCCCCCCCCCATGCCCCCAAAGTCTATGGTTATTTCAGTAAAACCCTGAGAGTTTAAAAATACTTACTTTAAAATGGTTTATAATCTTGTATGTATTTTAGATTTGAACAGCTTTAGAAGTGTACTGTAAAAAATTATTCTACCAAGCGTGTATTAAAACCCTGTTTACTGGAAACCACTGCCAAAAAAATCAGGACATTAGGGAAAAATAACCCAAAATCATCACTTTATTAAAAGTTATCACCTTCTCTATTCATCTTAAGTACTGTTGTTGAGCAAAATAAAGTAAGGGGACTAAATACATTGTCTCATACTGTCCATTAAAATAATTTGGTCTGTTAGTTGTCAATGAAGCAAGTTTTGTTAGATGTGACTGTGTGACATCTTGATTATTCTTTTTTTTTTTTATGAATTATACTTGAAAGACTAAAATAAGTGAGTAAGCTTCCCAGTATAGCTCCACGGGAATTAAACTCCCACATAGCTTTCTAGCGACAGCTCACAACCGTTTCTCAAAACATGCGTGTGTGTGTGTGTGTGTGTGTGTGTGTGTGTGTGTGTGTGTGTGTGTGTGTGTGTGTGTGTGTGTGTGTGTGTGTGTGTGTGTGTGTGTGTGTGTGTGTGTGTGAAGTAATACAGCCGAGCTCAAATTTCTCTCACCCCTTCAAGCGCAAAATACAAAAAGTCCCCGGCTGCCAGCACCTGATTCAATCAAGTGTGATACACTGTATACCCATGGGCAACAAGGCGACATATTTTAATTAATAATGTAACACTGTGGTCTCAAAGGCCTGGCCTTTGGCGTTCTTGCTGCTTTCCTTTTCCTCTTCTTTTATTTTGTCGTAGGTAGAAGCTCAAAATGAATGAAACAAATAATTCGGATGCATCTTTTACTCTCACAGTATCACATTAAGTGCTTAAAACACTATTTAAACCCATGTATGAGTCAAAGAGAGGCATTTCACAGCATTGGGCAATAAAGAGAATGATGAATCAGAATAAAACATAAATACGAGAGTAACAGAATATTCGATGTAAAGAAGAAAGCAAAGCTAATAGATTGAATGAAAGTTAATGTTGAAGGCTTTTCAACAGAGATGTAGCCCTGGGTGCTGTGTTGTGAGGTATAACAAGCACAGTCAAGGATAAAAGCATGCTTCTTTGGAGACTGTGTGCAGGAGAAAAAAAAAAGCCTGAGGGAGCTGTGGGTTACAGGCAGTGTTCAACCTTTCTCTGCAGCCATGCACACCATAACAACAGAGGCTCTTTTTACAGTTTGCCATGAGTGGAGATAAACCTTTTGTTCATGTATAACAAAGTGTTAATCAAATAGGAAAGATAGCTGTTGCTTATATCGTACTTTGTTTAGCCAAAGTGGTAAAGGGAAAAAAAAGACATTGTTGCAGGCAAATATAATTTAACATAATGTTGAAAGAGTTCATTACTAATAAAATATCTGGTTTAGACCATTTAAAATGTATAACATCCCATGCAATTTAATTAGCCAACAGAAGCACAGCTAAAAAGTAGATGTAAAATGATTATTCTTGCCCTTAGAGAAAGGCTGTCTCCCTGTGCTCTGTCAAAAGGTCAATTATGGCCTCAAACCGGCATGCAGTGACAGTGACCTGGAAGCGCCACTGGTGACCCCGCATCCAGGGGCCCAAAAGAGTTGATCATCTAACATGCAGGCCGCCCGGAGCCATGGAAATCTGACATTTGTCCTTATTCAAATGAACACAAACAATATGCATCTCATGCCTCTCCCTAAACCTGTGCCAAATCTAAGGCACAGGGACGAGCACTCTTAGCGCATTGTCCTCCAAGTATCTGCCTTTCCATGTGAATGCAGCCCCACAGCAAACGCACACAGAGCCAGTAGTGAGAGTGGGCTGCAAAAAAGGCAACGCTGTCGCCAGAAGCATCGGTCACTGTGGCTGGAGTCTACAGGACCGAGGTCTCAATCTGCAATAAGGCTTCACAGAGGAATGGGAGCAATTTATGTCATGTAAATTTCATTGGAGGTTCAGGACATATTTTTCACACTTACCATGGTGATTCTGTTCATTTTAGTTATTTATGGACAAATCAGAATAGTTAAATGTTGTTGTTTTTTATGTGAAAGGGGTCAAACATTGACTTAAACTTAACAACTCAGGTGTGATGATCTGAGATTTGTAGTGGATTTCAGTGTCACTGTCACTATTGTTTTACTTTTTAAGCCTCCAATATTGTTTCATCATGCTGCATACAGTGGGTTTTTGTCTCCCTTCGTATTTATTCTGTTTTTGTTTGTCTGTCACTCAAAAGTGACAGAAAAATAAATCAAGTAAAGTTTGATATCAAACAAATTCAAGCTGAGGAATTACAAAAAACAAAAGACTAATTTTAAAGAATTTTATTTTATTTATAAAGCAAAAGAATCATTCCAAAGCCAACCTGGCACTATGTGGAAAAAGTAATTGCCTCCTAAACATAATTTGTTGTATCATTGTATCCTCGGCACCAACAACGGCCATCAAGACTTTGGAATAACTGAAAATTAGTACTTTATATCACTGTAGATGGATCTAGCCTCACTCTTCTTTGCCACATTGTTCTCAATTGCTGAAGCCACAAAATTGACACTGTAATTTATTGAAATTTACTGCATTTTACCGTGATTTTCCAAGCTGTATGCAAACGAAATTTCGTTCTGTACGCACTCTGTGCATGCAGGATGACAAATAAAGTTGTCTAAGTCTAAGTCTAAGTCAAGCATCATTGGCCTGTTTAAAGTATGCCAGAGCATCTTAATCAGATTTAAATCCAGAATTTGACTAGGCCTCTAAACCTTTCGGTTTTGTACGCGATATAGAAGTGAGCTTGTTTATGTGCTTCGGATCATTTTCCTACTGCATAACCAGAGTGCACTTGAGCTTAAGGTCACGAACCGATGGCTGGAACTTCTCCTTCAGGTGTTTCTGCTAGAGAGCAGAAATGGTTCCCTCAATTACAGCAAGGGAAGGTTCACCGCTGTTCAACACTTCCTCCATTTGTGGATAATGGCTCTCAGTGTGGTTCTCAGAAGTCCCAAAGCCTCAGAAATTGCTCTGTAACCCTTTCTGGGCTGATTGAAACACCAATGTTGTTTTTCATTTGGCCTTGACACCTTTACATCAAGAAAGGATCTGCTACATTTTAAGATATGACGGCCTACCTTGCAATGTCAGACAGCTTCTGTTTACCTAATTTCCTGATCCTGCAGGTTTGGTGGTAATCAGACCTGGGGTCTAGGTATGGTCTGAAATAAAATGTATAGTTTCATTATCTAAAATACTTAGATGTGACAGCAAAACCTAAACAGCATTCTTTGCAGCACTGTAGCCACAGTTTACGTGACTAGTCAAAGGGTGTTTTATAATAATGTCCATAACTAATCCTTAGGGCCTTTCCTTAATGTTTTCTAACTCAATTATATCCATTTAGAGTGATTGATTATAAAAATAAAAGAGGAACAACCAGGTGACATCTTCTGTTTAATAAGCAGACGTTGTATGATTTTGAGCCCTATGTTAAACCACATGGGGATTTAAAATTTTCAAAATACCCAAAAAAGTCAGTTTTACGATGTGTAAAAATATAAGCCTATTGTTATTTGACCTAAATGCTTTTAAAGCAGACAAAGCTGGGACATAACCACAAGGGACCTTTCACGGCATGTTTTTTAACCTAATTTTCGGCATGTTTTGGGGCATGTTTTTTTGTTTTTTTTTACCTGTTTTTGGCTGTCTTGATCTGACAAATTTCTGTATAGTTTTTGGACACAAGTCTGCTGTTCCTGATACACTTTAATGTCCCTTTCCTCTACAATTTTGCGGATACTTGTGTTTTTAATATGTCACTAAGGCTACTTTTTATGTAATATGACCAATAATAATTATAACTGAACACTATAGGGGCATATGACCTCTACATTCATAGAAAATATTTGAAGATAATTTTGGCTTCTTGCAAAAGTAAGAAGCTACAACATGTATTAGCACAAGCTAAGTGGAAAACAATCCAGAAGTAATCCCAGGGAAAAAGGCTGTGTTTCTCAGTGAAGCCACTGAGACGTTTGCTTGTCAATGAACAACCGCAGCGTCTAGCTGACATAATGCTGTGATAAATTTGTGTGGACATTGGGACTTGAATCTGGTAATTACTTCATATCCAACTTAACCATCTTCCAGCTCCAAGCAAATCGCAGGATGTGTTGCATTCTGTTTGTATTCAACACAAAGAATCTTTGAGTTTTAAAAGAGAAAAATCAATTGGAATACCCACAGTTGGAAGTGCAACTTAGAAGGCCTGAGGCTCTCTACTAACATCAAAATCACATTTGACTGTGACATATTTAAAACATTGTGTCTAATAAACAGTTTGTTTCTACAATCAGTTAAAATAGCACTGTAGGGAAAGGAATACTATATAAATGTGTACACTATATATAAATATGTGTTTGCCGTATGCGTAAAACTCTGACAAATAAAGCTTGTACTCATATTGTTATCAGCGTAGTGAAACGGCCTTTTTATTCAATCAAAAGTAAGAATTTTAGAGTTCCAAGTCAAAAAAAGCCACTGGAGTACTCACCTCAATGGTAAGTTCGACTTAGAAGATCAAGATCAGACTACAGGAATACCAAATATAAGAATTTGCACACGCTTTTCCAGTTCAACAACTTGTTAGGACATGGGTGTCCAAAGTGTAACCCCCCACCCCCCCTCCGCAGTTTAAGAAGGATTTGGCCCACATGGATGATGCAAATTGAGACTTTTTATTTCTAATTACTGCAAAATTATTACAGCCCAATTAAAATCATACTAAAATTGAAAACAGTAGTTCCAACACAAAGTATTTGTCTTTTTATTAAGCAGACTTTTCACGTTCTCATTCATTTCATGGTAAATACAACTGTCCTGTGACTTTTCCTGAAATGCAGACTTTGGTGCAGCAAAATCTGCTTTTAATTCATTTCTTAAAATTGGCTAAATACAGAAAGAGTTTTTTTCAAGAAAAATTGCCCTGAGTCCTGTTCTTATTACTGATAATAGACTTTTTCTTTTTTTTTTGAGTACAGAAAATCTGTAGATATAAGATATTGCATGCGCAGGTTTTCTGGAGCAGGCTAAAAAAACACACAATATAGTTTATAATTTATAGTTTCTGGCCCTCGTGCATTTTTGACTTGACAATTTTGGCCCACGGGATGAAATGTTTGGACACCCCTGTGCAAGTGGCATGAGGAGAGTTAGTGAAGGAAGCCCAAAATGTTTGCTGTGCTAGTTTGGAAAAAAAACATGTAGATCCCGTCAAGTCATTGACAATAACACATACAACATTAAAACAAATATATCAACATATCACTAGTTTTTCTTTGCAAATCTTGTAAACAAATTGTGTTTAGTATGAAGCTGTTCAATATTCTGAAGGAGAAAGGTTTTGGTAAGTACCTCTATAAGAAGGTTATTGCCGTAAAACCAGCGTACACACAGTAAATTCCCCCTGAATAGAACTTGCCTGAAGCAACACCTACCGTAGTAAATGGTTATCCATGTGGACTTCCCATCTCATGCTGTTTTGTCTGTGTATGTAGAAGGTAGCAGCCGGGCCAGGAACCGTATGACACAGAGCAAAGGCTCCATGTCTGCAGGGTGTTCCACGGAGCATGATCATGAAAAGCAGAAACATGAAGAGAACCGCAAAAGGTTGAGCCTCAGAAACGTCTTTCCCCTGCACATCAGTTAATTTCCTCTTTTTCCCTTTGGTTCCACATCACTTTTCTATTATGTTTCGAACATAGTGAAAACGTAATACAAATCGCACTGCTTGGGAAAAAAAAAAAAAAGAAAAAGAAATCTAATCATTACACCCTCAAATGAAAAAAAAATGGATAGCAGTGAAAAATGTACGGGAATTGTTATTTTTCACATTCTAATTCCCATCACAAGGAACCGAAAACAAACACATGCTGTATATCAGATTGGTTTGGTGCCTTTCGCCCCGAGCCATGCAGCGCACACTGATATTAGTTTTAAATACAGATTGCAGGCAATAATAGAACAGAAGAGTCCATGCCTGCCACATGGGCCTGGTCTGCAGTGCCTCACTCTGCCGGCTCACCAAGACAACTTCAATCAAAAGGCACAAATAAAACTAGTTCTTCGGGCTTTGTCAACTATAAACTGTTATTGATCCCAGCAAAATGAAATATGTTCATGTTGATCGATCAAACATATTATCTGTGTTTTCCAGTCTATTACCAGCGAGTGGAAACTCCAGAGGTGTCAGTAAATACAGCTGGGTCACCCCGGGTAGATTCCTTTCGAGGTATACCGGCTGTAAAAACAGGTGACCAGACATAAGCACAAATACTTAAAGGTAATGGACCTGCAACATTTCAAAAAGCTAAGAGCCCGGGGTGTGTGTTAATGTGAAAAACACTTCTGTAGCACCTTCAAGGTCTAGAGGCACTTTCGTTTGTTCTGTATATCTCCTCTGCCCCTGCTAATCCCCCCCCCCCTCCCGCTTTCCCCTCCCCACCCTCACTCTCGTCTACACGGGAAAGCCTTCCAGCTGGCATCGAGTGCCTGTTCTTGGCAGGTTGGAGGGAACATGAGAATTAAACCTATATCACTCCCCGTAACCAGTTCTCAAATATCAGTGGAGTCCAGCACTTCACCAGGGACCGGTGAAAGGAAAGCATGTCAGTGGAACAAAAAGCGTCTGCTGGCAGAGCTCCACTCAACTGTTCTGCTCGCTGCCACTGCAGGAGAGAAGTTTTTCATGAAGAATTACTGAAGGTGCAAATGATCGCACGCAGGAGGGTGTCATGTGGAAGTTGGATAACCAAGTAAGGGGTCGGCGCTTCATCTGAGACCCCTTTTTGGGGAGAAATGTCACTTGGAAAATGATAGGAGACACAAAAAGAAGTTGATGACTTTATGATCTGAGGTTATATTCTGAAATAAGAGTAGATCCTATCTAGCATCAAAAGCAAAGTCACTTTAAATAAACTACTTTAGTCCAAGATATGGTGGACTGGTGGCCTGTCCAAACCTGGGAAGCCAGGTTGATAGTGTGTAGCACTCTACGTTCTTGACGTTATCAGTCTGGGTCAGCTCCTATCTAATCCATTGTGGGAAAGGAGGGACATTCAGCAGAACTTTCCGAGCTGATTGGTAGCGCGCACCTATCAAAGCTGTTTTAGCTGTTTTAACCAATCATGGTGTCAAACGAAAAAAACCGTAAGCAGCAGGCACGAGGAGAAACCACAACAAGTTACTAAGATCAAGGCACTTCTTGCTGTTCTTTTTTTCAAAGAAGAAATCATTGATTCTGACAAAACAGAAGCTCTTGCTTTCGTTATAGCTGCACAGTTGAGGTGGAAGCGAGACAGGATGGATTCTCAGCAGCGAGAGTTCAGCTAGCAGGCAAGGTTAGGCCAGTCCGGCGTGTATTCTCCCTTTCTCCCAATGACCGCTGAAGATAAGCACCAGCCTCTGTGACCCTTCAATGATTAAACGGATATAGAAGTTGGAAAGCTGGTGGAATTTACTGGTTTTTGTAGGTGAGTTCTCTACTTGTACCCTAAAGTTGGATTCTTTGAGTTCCAAGATGGAAAACATAGAACCAGAATATGGCTGCCACAAAACAGTGGCATGTGCAGTAATAATCTCTTGATTTGGTACTCTAACATTTTGCGGTGTTGGAACGCATAAAATCTTAAAAATAAAAAATAAAAATGACTTGTTCTTACTAATAATGATTAATAAAAATAATACACTTTATCTGTTTCGCACACTTTAAAATCTTGCCACTTCTAAAGGTGCTTCACAGCTCTACAATAAACAAGGTTTAATCTAGAATGACAAATCCTAAAGTAATCAAGATTAAAAACATAACAAATCTAGAATAACAGTATTAATATTTAGCCAACAATAGCAGTTAAGAACCAGGAAATCATAGGGGAAGTCTTATTTGTTGAAGGCAGAATGAAACAATGGCTGCTTTTGAAAGTTGTAAGGGAGTCTGCCATCCTGAATGATTCAGACAGCTGAGGCCCCAGGGAGGAGAAGGCACGGTCACCCATGGTTGATAGCCTGGTACGGGGAACAGTGAGGAGATTCTGGGTGCCGGATTTGAGTGACCAAGATGCAGATTGAGGACAAACAAGGTCCTGGAGGTAGGATGGCCCAGTGCGGTTGACAGTCTTGTAGACAAGCAAGAGTAACTTAAAGGTTTTCCATTGGTTGACAGGGAGCCAGTGGATGGAATGGAGGACTGGGGTGATGTGGACGGATTTCCGGGTTTTGGTAAGGATGTGGGCAGCGCTGTTCGGGACATACTGTAGCTTCTGGATGGATTTGGAGGGGAGACCTGTTAGTAGGGAGTTACAGTTGATGTGATTATCTACAGGCAAGATGTGATGAAGGCGTGGATCAATCTTTCAGCGTCCGGTTGGGAGAGGGAGGTTTTGAGTTTAGCAATGTTCCTCAGATGGTAGGAACAGGTCTGGCAAACTGATTTAACATGAGCAGTAAAGGAGAGGGAGGAATCAAACTTGACACCAAGACTGGTGACAATCGAGGAGAGAGGGATGGCGTGATTGTTGATGGTGATGTGGGTGATGCCAGCTTGATTAGTTTGATGGGGGGGGGGGGGGGCGAAGAGGATGGCCTCGGTCTTACTGCCATTTAACTGAAGAGAGTTTTGGCTCATCCAATGACGTATGTCTCTGAGACATTTGGTGGCTCAGGAGAGAGCCAGATGAGTGTCAGGGGAGGTTTGGAGATAAATTGTCATCAATCTATGAGTGGAAGCTGATGCCATGGCTTTGGAGGTTATTACCAAGGGGGAGCACGTAGATTAAAAAGAGCAGCGGGCCCAGGACTGACCCCTGGGAGACACCGGAGGTAGCCAATCTGGCAGTAGAGGTGAGAGGTTGTTGTTTGCATGGTCACTCATTATAACAAATATCACTGCCTAACCACCAATGAGCTGTATAAGACATGAGGTTAAGCTAGGTAGCGTACATAACACAAGCAATGGAAGGAGCATAAATCCTGTGGTTTTTCATGAGCTGTGAGGTTTGTCAGACTTTTTACCAGCATGACAAGCTAGGGAAATGCTGGGATCCATTTACCTCGAATGAAGGGACTTAAATTTGGTAATTACATTACATCCTACTTTACAGTGCTCCAGTTGCATAATGGAAAACAACACTTCTCTGATTGTTTTGCTGCAATTTATTTGTTCTGAAAAACTGGTTTCTGACTTGCCAGAAAGAAAATCAACTGGAATACTGACCACACTCAGAACTGCAACCTGGAAGATTGGAGGCACCACACCAACCCCAACCTCAAAATCCAAAATGGCTGCCACGTGTATGAGGAGGTGACGCACAACACAGAATCAATGCAAGGCAAAGAGCTCTGGCTCTTGGTCAGCGTGGCGGCCGGTCTGATGCTTACTCAGTAACGAACAAACAGAGGCGTTGAGATGATTCTGTCACAAATTTAGCTAAAAGTCAGTACCCTTGTCTGATATTAACATTAGTTTACTCAACTCTGTTCCAGTTGCAAGTAGGGATAGATGGATGGATGGATGGATGGATGGATGGATGGATGGATGGATGGATGGATGGATGGATGGATGGATGGATGGATGGATGGATGGATGGATGGATGGATGGATGGATGGATGAGACTTGATGATTGATGTAAGGGGCTAACCAAACCCGACTTTTGTCATTTTGTTTAGGCTTAATTTGACTGGCCAAGCTTAAATAGCCATAAAGAGATCATCATCGACGCCCAGGCTGTTGGGGGGAAATGTCTCCAATGCATTTTAAACTGTTCTGAATCATAACTGAAGCAGACAAACAGATTAATAAAGTTTCAAACCACTTCTCAAAATAATCCCACATAATAAACTTGCAGCTACTTTGTTGGGAAGACTATCATCTGCCAAAGTATCTCCATTCCATCTGGAAAGTATTCAAAGCACATCACTTTTTCCTACAATTTATATATTTCAGTTTCTTTTCCAATTGGATTGAATACAATTATTCACAAACAATATTACACAACACCCAATAACAACAACATAGTTTATAGATTTCTTTAAAATAAAATCTAGAATAAGCCACAAACCAGATAAGCATTCACAGCATTTGGCTTTACTCTGACACTCAAAAGTAAGTTCAGGTGCATCAGATTGACCATCCTTCTGATGTTTCTAAAACTTCATCGGAGTCCAGTTTTGATAGATTCAGTGGATAGGAAAAGATTTGGAATGAGACACACTTGTCTATATGAGGACTCACATTTGACCTCATTCACTGAGCATAAACCAAGCAAGCAATTCATTTTATGGAACTTCTTTAGACCTCTGAGACCGGATAGTGTCAAAGCACAAACCTGGGGAAAGATCAGAGAAATATTCACAACCATGAATCTTCCTAATTCAGTCAGTAACTTCCTTGTGTGGAAATGGGAGACATTTGGAGCCTCCCGGGTGATTTCTAGATCTAGCCAACTGACCAAACTGATGTGATTAAGAATCAAACGTTCTCTAAAACAGAGATCCACTGTTCCCATGTGGAAATAGGAGAACCACCCAGGAGGTCAACCACTGCTATTACAATCCAACAATCAGGTGTTCATAGAAAGGGGCCAGACACACATGGCAGCCTGCTTGGAATGTTCCAGAAATGCACCTTGGAAACTGTTCAACCAATCTCTGAAAGTGTTTAGCCTGACCTGTGATAACTAAAGAAAAAGAGGCACTGCTCATCATCTGGCAAAGACCATCCCTACTGTGAAGCATGGAGGTGCAGGCACTGTTTTAGGGATGGGTTGCTCTGCAGTAGGGACACTGACTGGAAGAAATAGAAAGAGATCCTCGTCAAGGTGCAACTGAGGGTGAACCTCAGACTGCTGCAACTGTTCAACGTCAGACATGCCAAACTAACAAGTAGTTTTAGAGAGCAGTTTGTGAATCTTCTTGAGTAGCGGGGCAAAAGACCAGACTTAAATCCAATCTCTGGAAAGGCCTAAAACTACTTATTTATCAGCTTTGTCCATCTGACTGAGCTTAAGAGGTTCTGCAAAGAACAATGGTTGAAAAACCCAATAATACAAACCCAGGAGACTTTAGGCTGTGGCTGCTACCAAACATGCTTCAAAAACAAGGAGTGAAAGTAATTACTTTAAATACTTTTGCACATGTTGTTGATTTCCCTTATTAATGCGTTTTACACATACATTTGAAATAAACATTGTTGTTTAACCTTATCATTACAGATTTTAGGGGAAAATTTACCCATTTTGAAATAAGGCTATATTATTACAAAATGCGAAGTGAAGCTCTTTCCAGATGCATGGCACGTGGCATTTTACCATAAAGTTAAACTCACTTATGTATTAATCCTTTAAAGCAGTTAAAATAAAGTTACTAACAAGATCAAACATCATCCTTAAATAGCCTGTATCTCTGTGAAGAGTAGTTATGGGTAGGAAGCAAGTGTAATAACTTCACATCACTGTTGAGTGAGTTCTGTCTGGTTATTTATGCTGTGGGAAATTCCTGCCCTGAACTCCGCAAAAAAAAAACATTTCCATCTTTTTCCTTTTCACAGTTCTGTAGACAAACAGGAGAGTGACAGCTTATCCACGAACCAACGGCAGCCTCATCAGCAGCATCCAGTTCCACTATAGTGATGGAGCGGCTCTGATAGCTCCTTTATTATGGAAAATTATTTTAAACAGCATAAAACGGCTGGGGCTAATTTTTTCCGTGTTTCTGCCACTATCACTCCAGCTATTGATAAGATGTCTAAATTTATTGCAGAATAATTCTGCAGGAAAAGAGATAAAAGGTTGCTGAATAAAATATGAGGCGAAGGCTGTAAATTGTAGCAATGCATATCATTTCATTCAAATGTAGGACGCAATTACCATCTGCTACACTCATCAGTCCCCTCCTTTATGACTTAATTATATGTTTAATGCTATCAGATCAAGGAAAGGGCAAAACAGATGAATGAGGGAGAAAGAGAAAAGATTCCGCAACAAGACAAAAGGCAGATGAAAAGTAACATAAAAGGATGGAATTGATTTCATTCACCGGGAAATAGAAAAAGTTAATTTAGATACGACGTTCCCTCATCTCCTGCGTCTTTGTAAGATAATAAGCGCAGTGTGTCGCCAATAGGTCCCATAGCAGTCAAACAGAAAAGTCAAGTTCCTCAAAACGGAAAGTCTTCCTGCTTCCATCTGGGGAGATAACACCTTGGTGGATGAGCTGGAGCGTTATGTGGTCATTGCAATTATTCATTTCATGCAGATCTTAGTCATGTATATCTTAAGACATGAGTAGGATAGTAATGGTGAGTCACCGAAGCATGAAACTACAGTTTAAATCTGTATGTATCATTGCAAAGTCTTACCTTGATGAGTAAATCTGTTTAGCTTGTTTTCTGATGTATCATATATATATATATATATATATATATATATATATATATATATATATATATATATATATATATATATATTACTCGCCGTTTACTGTTTTGCGTCAGTGCAACAATATATTCTTCCTTCTGCCTGATTCCATTGGCAAAGTAAAAATGAAACTTGACAAGACTGAAACTTTTTGTTTGGATGCAAATCATGTACGGCCGAGTGCACAAAGGAAACTGGGGTTGTCCAAATGGCTGTGGGGTAAAAAACCCGCCAGTGGGCATCACAGGTGCCAGCGGGCACTGTCCTAACTGTGTACCTTTGGCCAGATCTCATTACAGGGTGACATTTAGGACCGCTGCCGTCCATGCCAAGTCAGCCCTCTGGATTGAGACAAATTATGTAGTTATTTTTTATGTCAGACATTAAGTCATATCCAGTGGGAGCCAAATCAGGATCACCTTCATGTCACCTGCAAAAAAAAAAAAAGAAAAAAAAAAGATAAAAGGTGTAGATGTATTTCACACAGTTCGGTTTGGTGAAACAACTGGCTTGTTGTGCAAAACTTTTTAAATATCTAAATTAGCTAGTTATCTGCATGCAAGACTCTTGCTTTAATCCATAATTAGAGGTGTACTAATACATAATTTGTCCAATAACTATTTTAATTTTTCTTTGATGTCTGCCCTGCTGCTTCCTCTTTTTCTAAGGACAATAACACACAAAATAAAAATAAAAGTATCTTGGACAAAAGTTTAAAAAAATGAATAACTTGGTAATTGCCTGTGATCCATCAAAATATGTTTATATTTAAAAATATTTTTTTTATTTAATTAAGAAAAACTACATGAATGTACATGTTGTGGATTGATGCATTTACAGAACTCAACAGACATCAACAAACACAGATTTTATATTCATAATAGTACTCCAACCGGCTCTATAGTGATTCCTTTGAATATTCTCTTCAGGTTTATGTAACAAAAAAGAAATTAAAAAAAGACATTTGTAAAAAAAAAAAAAAAAAAGAATTATCTCAAATGTTCTTAATCCAGCAATAAAGAATATACAAGGATTGGTATAATATTAATATGATTATAACAAGAGGATATTTGATAGAGGTTGTAGTTATGAATACAGCAGAAAATTAAGCAAGATCGTCCTCATATATACATCAATGCATGTGAGGAAAAATGGCAGCTTCTGATCTCTGGCCAGTTTATCGGTGTATCTCTTTGAATATTTGTTTGTTATTGTTATCAATGTGTATTCTTAGAGCTTTGTGCAGTACAGACAAACAGTACCTTGAGTAAATTACTGTTCCGTTTCTCTATTTTCCTTCTCTGAGCATTGGTAAACATTGTTTTTTGTATATAATTATATGCCAATAGGCACTATAATGATTGCTTTAACGGGGCCCCTGTGGGTTTAGATGGAAAAAAGAACAAAAATGAGAATGAGTAAAAATAATAATCTTGAATTTGTTAAATCCAACAGTAAAGAATAATAAGGATTCATAAAACATCCTGGATTTAACCACAGGGGCTTCATGCAGTGGTATGAAACAATGCACCTGCACCCCTGTTATATAATCGCAGATACCTGGTTGAATACAGAACCTGAATCCACATAAAGATACAAATATATCAGATAAACAACAGAAGATTTAGACTGACTTAAATTTCAAGTTTTGATTTTGAATACTATGAATATTTTCTTAAAGAATAGTATGATAATTTAATCCTTTTTGCCTATTCTTTCTTAAAGTTAAAGATTTGCCTTTGTGTCAGATATTGTTATCATATGAGCGGAGCTAAAGCGCCATCTTGTGGACAGACGCTATCATGTCAACACTGAGTCTAAGGTTTTACCTCTTCACAGATCTGGGCTAAAGGAATGTATGAGACTATAAAGAGTGCGTAAAAATAACATGCTAATAATATACCAGCAATTAATTAGGTGAATAAGTCAGCAGGTAAAATCTAGTGGAAATAAATAGCTTGTAAAGCAATCACTGAAGATTTTATAGGTCTTGTTTTTTTGTGGGAAAGACTAATGATCAGACGATCTAATTATTATATCTAATAGCGACAATTAACTGGCATCACTAAGTGAGGAACTAGCAGAGGAAACATGTAGTGAATACGAGGTGCTTATGCTTATTCTTTTATAGGCTAAATGACGATAAATGTTCTTTTGCATGACACTTTAAACATGCTGCCTATTTTCAACACCAACTTCAGCACATAATGGAAAGAAATCAGAAGTTAATTGCACAAAGGTCTCACTGATGGGGACCATCTGTCAAAACAAGCTGCACATCCACTAATTCTAATCATAATTAATTAAACAGCCAACAAATTTCATACATCACAGTTAATACAGGGTGGGCGACTAACCGCAGGAAGTATTATGAAATAAATTAGAATTAGCAATGAAAGAAAATTACATCACATAACTAAATATTATACTCGTTTCCGCGAGCTATATTTCTTAATGAATTCCCTAATTAATTTAATTCACACAATGTGCATAATTTGGCGCTAAAATGTCAGCGGGTAAGACCAAACCATATGGTTGCGGGCCGGCTGTTTCCACGTGCGCTATATTAGCACAACATGACCTCTATGTAAATTGCGTCGACCGAATGATGTAATTTTAATTAGCATGTTCCAAATACATCATGTAACTCCATTCAGCTTATTTTACACATGCCACAATCAAAGAAATGTATACATCTACTTTCATTTTGAGTGATTCTTTCTTGATTGTAGCGCTCATATGTTTATGCACTTCTTATTTACTTTTTAGTCAGGCTGACTAGGCTGAAAGCTAGAGAAACTGTGGGCGGTTGCAATGACAGAGTTGATTCAGCAGGCATTCGCTGCATTTTGAAAAAGAAGCAGGAATTTCCATTAATAGCCTTTTAATCATCCCAATTAGTTAATCTGTTGCACCGAGGTCAACCTTACACAGTCAAAGTTTGCAGGACTAGCTGGGAACAATGATCACTGTCAGGTAGTTTTTAAACCTTATATTAGTACCGGTAGCTCAATTTATGGTATTCAAATCTGTGTGAGGACAATGAAGTGCCTGTAAACAGTATATATCCTACAATCAAAGGACCATAGAGGGGAGGGATGGTGTTTAAATCGCCATGAATTAACGAGATTAAGAGACTGAAAAATAAAAGGGACCATTCTTAATTTTGAGGTAAGATTCTTTTGAAAAGGTATAAGAAGTTAATATCTTACCTTAACGAGATAATACCTTTATATACTATGAATTCACATTAGTTGGTCCCACAGGCTGAAGCTACTGGCTAGACCAGGAGGAGTCAAGACCAAAGCAAACTTCTACCATCTTAAAAAACTCAATTTCAACAACGTCAAAGTGGTTTATGCCAATTCAGTTTTATTAACTTTCAACCCATTGTCATGTTTGCAGGAATGTCAGTAATTAATCAAATTAGAAATACAGGCAGGGACTGTTCATCCGCATTAGTCTTTCAGTGTGAAACAAATACTATGAACATTTATCATTAAGCAGTTCCAGTCCAACTATCTATATGACATCAAAGTAAAGTGGTCTAATAATCACAAATGGTATAGCGGGTGAATGCGATTTTATTTAGTTGTTTTTTATTTGCTTTTTGCATGGCCTTACTTTTATATCAGACAATTACACTGGTTGTGAATGCTTCAGATGTTCCATTTCATTCAGGAAGATCATTGGTGGTGCACTGCCTCCGATCTCCATTCCTTCTGTGAATAATTGTCAGCTTCTCTATAAAACCTTCTAAGCTACACCTGACAACTTTAGAAAGTGATAAAACAGTATTTTGATATGCTGTGATGACATTTTTCAGATTTCAGTTGCTGTAAGATGGTAGAAGTCTACTTTAGTCTGTAGTCGCTGCAGACTAGTTTCATCATCCAGGACAAATTAATCATGGTTTACACTAAATAAAGATACAAAGAAAGAATAGTATGCATGGTATAGTATTAACAACTTAGGATGTCTAAACAAAAGTTGAACCCAAATACATTAATTGAAATGCAATACATTAGCCTACTTTTACATAAGGCTCAAATATTACACATTTACTATCTTTAAAAAAAATCTAAATAAAGTTAAAGTTTTAAATGTGATCAGTAATATCTGGTTGTTAAACTCATTTTAAGGGCTTGCATTATAATGATATTACTATCTAAGTTACCTTAAACAACTGTATTGTTTATCAGAGACGTTCTCCATATCCATTATTTACAGCTGCTTTTCCTTTATTTGTTTCACTCATTCTTCTTTTAATGTCTGATGTCACCCCAGTCTTAGTCTGCGTTGCCTATGCATACACTCCATTCAGTTTACTTTTTTTTTTTTTTTGCAAAGCCTACCCAATATACCATATTACACCACGAAGAGTGTGAATGCTGAAATCGGTGAATAAATGAATAAATTGACCAGGAAGCCTGTGGGTGCGTTACAGGGCTCGAGGGCAATCCTGAGGCCAATCATTTAGCTAACACGCTAATGAAAGTGTGTGTAGCGTGGTTAAGGGCAGGCACCATGGGAGGTACCACTCCCCTCCCTCCTCATGTTGGGGACTATTAATAGGCTGGATGGAGCCACTGGTTCTCCCAAGAGAGGCCTGCTGATGAAGAGGAAAACCTGTCGTTGCCTCCACTAATCACTGCCTAATGGCTGCAGTAACACACGTTTTACTAATGGGACTCTACGTGGGAATCTACACAATGCAGAAGTGGTTCAGTCACAGAATTCTAATCAACCTAAATGCTTATTGGTGGAGTATAGGAGGTTGATTGACCTACATCTTCCAAAGGAACAGGTTTAACAAAAATGCAAGAACATTTTTCCCTCTTACCTTAATTACTTTATGACATAATCCAAATAGAGAATGGTTTACTTCAATACTACATTTCAAAAAGTAAATGGCTTAAAGAAACTCAAGAAGTTTTAAAATATATTGTTTTTCTTTATCTATCTATCTTTCTATCTATCTATATCTATATCTATATATATATATATATATATATATATATATATATATATATATATATATATATATATATATATATAAACGGGTCAAATATAAATGATTTGACACTTCATTGGTATGGCTTGTCTTTCCTGTGTTAAATTGATGGCAGGTCACATGTTTCACAGACTAGACCTTTAATTTCCCATAGTATTTGCAACACGGTTTTCAACTGAGTTTGAACACTGTCCTTTCCAGACCTCATTTGCCTCAGGGCTCTGTTTACAAACTCCCTCCTTGCTTTTTGTCATATCTTCATTGGTAATTTCAATTGCTGCACCAATAACAACATATTTTTAATAAACCTCTTTCTACTGTTTCTGCAAACTCCCTTTGTAACTGCCAACAAGAAATCAAATCCTGGATTAGAGTTTAATTGGCACAAAAAGCACCTGAATTAATATGAAAGTTTTTTAAGTAACATCAACAACATAATAATTATTTCACCTATTTAGGTTAGGAGTTTGGTTGTCATCCCCAACACTACTTGATTATTTCAAGCACATACAACTCAAAATGTAAGCATATGTCTATCTCTGTAACATTCATCATCTCGGCTCAACCCTTATATGAGACAATACTACTTTTTGGTTCCATTCTAAGGTCACACCAAGTTGTAATTCCTTTTTCTTTGAATTCCCAGACAAAATGATATAGAACCTTTAGCTGGATCAGAACTGCATGTTTTATCACAAAAACTTTCTTCATTAATAATATCACTCCAGCGCTTCAATGGTTTAATGATCCCCTGTTAAGCGTATTCTAAAAACTTAATTCAGGTGGTCCCCTACAATGTCAGTTGTTGCATTGCTCCTCCGTATGTCTCTGATCTCCTGCACATTAATACACCTCCCCACATGCTTAGATCTTCCTCTGCCATTCATCTTACTGTTCCTGATTTTTGTCAGGTTATCATGGAGGCCAGACCTTTGAACCGCTCTGACCTGTCTGCGGAAGTCACTAAAAAAGTCACTGCGGAAGTTTAACCTCAAATTCATGAGGTCTTTACTCCTTTAAACTGGTGGGCATACGTCTTTAAACTAGCCTTATTGTTATGATAATCCTTAATCCTGTTTTTGTTTTAAATTTATAATATTTTTTTTAGTTTTGAAGTACTTTATTATTTTCAAAGCGTTTGCATTAATCTGTTTTTTTTTTTTTTTGTTGTTGTTGTTGTTGTTTTTTTGCTGTATTTTTAGTACTACTATAGGGAGCAAGAAATACAATGTGAGAAAAATATTATTATTTTTGGTATTATTGTTGTTGTTTATTTCATCAACATCATTAACTTTATTTATAAAAGACGATTTTTCACAAAATTCGGATTCGGGTTTGGTGATATTGTTCAAAAAAATCTATATTTTACAACATGTCATGCAAAAATAAACAAAAAGTATCATAAGAAGCATCGATTAAAATACTTCATGTAATTTATTTTTATTTTTTTTCTCTTTGATTTCTTTACCAGCTACAAATGTTGAAAATATTGTTTTGCTTTCAATTGATATAAAATTGCTATATGTTTAGATGCATAATGGATTTTTATGACTCAATATCTATATAATGGTATTTTTTGGCTCAATAACTTTAAAAAAAAACGTCCAGATCATTTATCAAAAAACAAGAATAAAAAAAAAAAAAAACAACAACAACTATGAAATAAGTGAATTCTATTTGAGGATTCTGCAATATTGACAAACTTCTACCTATTATGCCCCTATAATTATATCACCAGAGTGGTTCATCAGGTTATTCTTCGTTTTAGGGCGTGTGGACTTGCTTGGGCAGTTTAACCTGCAGTACGACCCATGAATCTATAAAACCTCAGAAAGATTATAATGACCGACAAAATGTTCTTGTAAAAAAGAAGACAATACTCCACCCTGCACCAGTCTCTATTAAACTGCACAAAGTCAGCCCACTTAAAAAAAAAAGAAAATCACACCGATGATTAATGACTGGTGGCTTGTTCCGCACGGTGGAGCAGAAGTTCGAGTCGCCGGTTAAGCGTTTCCGGTTGAGACTTTCAAATTAATACTCCAAGTCCCCCGTGACCATTTTGTTTATATTTATTTATTTATTTATTTATTTATTTATTTATTTATTTATTTATTTATTTATTTGCACGCAACCTTGCTGTTTTATCAGTTACCTTGACAGGACACATTTTGCCTGTGCTGTTCTTAGTGTGTGTTTACGCAGGAAGATTATTGACGGTGCACCACTTCCAACCTGCACTTCTTGTAAATTTCTTTTGTAAAAAAACACCCTATGCAAACTTTAAGACAGTTTAGAGGTTGATAAAATAGCATTTTCGCATGAACCTCTATGGTGTTTTTTGAAACCGAAGCTGTTTTTTTTTTTATTATTATTTATTTAAGATAGCAGAGGTCCACTTAGGCCTGGCTCCTCTTGGGTTAGCCGTTAGCTTCAACCTCACCGTCACATTAATCTGAAAGACACGAAGAAAAAGTTACTGACAGCAGGTAATTAACAGCATTTTCATTGAAAGTCATGTAAATAAAAAATTTAAAATTAAAAAAAAAATCATGAATTGTCCCTTTAAGTTAAACCTGGTCAGTTTTATTCTGAAAGGGTAACAACGTACTTCCGGTATCCTTCCAGCTGTCCCTACCGGATATCTTCCAGGATCTTGGAGGCCAGACTTCCCAGATATCCCGTCCAATCAGAGCGCTGACAAAGTAAAACTCAGTCGCTACGTCCTCATACAAAACTATGTGTCTGTTTAAGAAGCTGTGAGTCGGAGAGACATCGAGACAAAAGAGGCTGAGGTGAGTGCTTTGTTTCCCCAACTTGGACGGGTTTGTTGGCGTCCCTCGTCTCGGAGACGATGTTTCCGGGTGGCTGGACGTGACGGGACCGGGACGGCATGGAGGGATTAAAGCCACTTTCTCGCCTGGCTCCGTGAAATTACATGCCACGCAGGCGCGTAACTTTCTCAAAGTTTACGCAGGAGGGCTCCGCTTCAAGAATGACACTTTGACACGTGTTGGGTTGTTTTAGTGTTCAAACACCAGGTGGTGGGGGGAGAAAAGAAAAATGATGAAGGTTAGGAGGTACCTGCGGGGCAGTGGGAGGGTGCTCGCCTTCGTCTTTATCGCGTCTGTCATTTGGCTCCTGTTCGACATGGCAGCTCTGCGCTTATCCATAAACGACGTGAACAGCCAGCTGCTGAGAGAGAGGGTGAACAGAGAGAAGGAGATCATGATGCTGAAGAAGCAGCAGCAGCAGCATGTTTGGGCCACACAACCAAAGAGGAGGGGGTTCAAACACCCGGTGGAGAGGGTGACACGTCCTGGCAAAATCCTGCAGAGCCCCAGCATCAAGCTGGATGAAGTCTACAGGAACAAACCAGATCCAAAGCTGGAGATCAAGCCAACCAATCAGAGACACGGAGGTCATGTTGTCAAAAACGACAGCTCCAAATCTTCGTCTAACCAAAACAACGGAGGAAGCCTTCTGGGGAAGAAGGCTGTGAACCTAGATTTGAACGTGGCAGTGGCCAATGTCACTCGCAAAGCTTTGAAGAAAGAGCTTGACGAATCCCCTCCGCTTGCACGCAATCCTTCAGACAACCAGGATTCAAAGACAAATGAGAAGGTCAAGGTGGATGTAGTTAAGAGTGGAGTAAAAGTGAGTCAGCCTAATGGTGAGGAGGCACACCCTGTTAAGACAATATCTCAGCAAACGCACGTCAGGGATGCCAACGGAAAGAAGAAGGAGGAGGAGGAGGGGAGGCCCAATGCCGGCCCCCGATGGGGAAACCACTCCAGCGCTGTCAGAAAACCGGGGGTCCACAAAGTGCTCCCTCTGGACGCGACCCACGCGCCCAGAGACCCCCATGCGGTCGGGCAGTTCGGCCAGGCGGTGCTGCTCCCTGGCAGCAGAGACGCCGAGGTGAGGAGGAGGTGGGACGAGGGCCACTTCAACGTCTACCTCAGCGACCAGATCCCGGTGGATCGCGCCGTTCCCGACACCAGGCCCGAAATGTGAGCGCTCGCCCTCTGAGAGTCCTCCACAAACGTCCCCCCACCCCCCGGCTTCTCTCTCTGACTCTTTTCCGTTCTGTCCGCAGGTGTTCGCAGAGCCTGGTTCACGACGACTTGCCCACCACCACCGTGATTTTCTGCTTCGTGGACGAGGTGTGGTCCACGCTCCTTCGCTCGGTGCACAGTGTCCTCAACAGGTCTCCACCTCACCTCCTCAAGGAGATTATTCTGGTGGATGATGCCAGCACTAAAGGTAAGAAGACCCCAGACTGCTGAGTAAGAGTTTTTTTTAGCGAAGTAATCCTAAGGGAGAATCTGTCTGTTTACTCACAAAAATGACCAGTTCAGCACTTTTCCTTAAAAATCAATTTCCTGCACTGCACAAAGGGAATTAAAAGTAAGCAATAATTTCTTCAAATGAGTGTATTTTTCCTTGATTTGAGGAGCTAAATAAGTCTGTTTGGCAATGGAGTGAGTATTTCTACCCCTAAAATAAGATAATTAGACATCCTGCATTTGGAATAAGACGATGGAGATGAATTTCTCCTATTTTAACTGCAAAAATCTTATTCCATTGGCAAATACTCTTATTGACCTGCTCTAATCAAGGAAAAATACACTAATTTCAAGAAAATTTCACTTACTTTTAGTTCCCTTTTTGCAGTGAGGGAACTAAAAGCATGTAAAATGTTCTTAAATTAGTGTGATTTTCCCTGATTTGAGCAGACAAGTTTAAATGATCTGCACTTAAAATAGGAACAACTTATCTCCATCTTATTTCAAGTGCAGTATATCAAATTATCTTATTTTAGGGGTCAAAATACTCGTTCCGTTTGCAGATGAATCTTATTTACCTGCTCAAATCAAGGAGAAATACTCTCATTTCAGTAACATTTTACTTACTTTCAGTTCCCTTCTTTCGGCGTGCATTTAGTGTAGTGTGCATACTGGGATCTTACGCCACATTTCTGCTTTCTCAGACCACCTGAAGGAGCAGCTGGACGAGTACATGTCGCAGTTTCCCAAAGTGCGAATCATTCGTCTGAAGGAGCGCCAGGGCCTGATCCGAGCGAGACTAGCTGGCGCTGCTGTTGCCAAAGGTAAGGATGCTCCAAACGAATCCGGAGACTATTCAAAACGCTTGTTGTTACCACAACTGAGGTGAGTGTGAGATGGAAGTGGCATGTTTTGTCGCATTAAAACCACAAACTTCGGCGTATTATATTGGGATTGTATGTGTCGTCCAACACAAAGCAGGACTGAATTGGAAGGATGATGATGATGATGCTGCACACGACAATGCATCCACAGTCAACTGTGACATGCATCCTCCTGAGCCAGTCCTCTGAAGAACCACCAATCACCTCAATTACAGCTGCAAGTTTTCCAGAGTATGCATCGACCAGCTTTGCATTTCTAGAGACTCAGTTTTTACCCTATTCTTTGCCAAAGGGTTGAGTCTAACTGAGATTGCAAAAAGAGAGGAACATAAATGTTTAAGTCTTTCTGAAAAGCCCCCTTCCATTGTAGCTCTGTTTTTTTTCTTTAAGGATCGCTGCAGTGCTGGAATGTGAGCCTCTGTCCTCGTCTCAAGCTCTCATTTATTTATTTTTTGTAGCATCTAACAGGTTTTCTTCTTCTGGTTTGTTCCGTGTTTAACTCCATCCATCAGCGCTGACCAGCTCCCCTCTCCCTGCTTAAGTAAGGCGTCACCACAGCATCTTGCCACCGCCACTTTATTCCACAGCGGGGGATGCCACACGTTTCGATTGTTGGCCAGAATGTACAAATGTGGCCTCATTTCAAAAACTTTTTTTTTTTTTTCCACTTGTGGGCTGTGTTTCCTTTATTGACCAAGCTGCAAACAGAACTTCTCCATGCTTAAAGACCATAAAGACCAGGTTGTTGGCGTGCGCAACAAATATTTGTCCTGTCAGCAAATTCTTCCTCCTGAGGTTTGGATCTCTGCAGTTCCTCCAGAGCGACCATGTGCTTCACTGGCTGCTCCTCTGAGTATTTATTTCTCATCCTCTCAGTATAGTTTGGACGGCCATGTGTTGTGTTGTACCCTAATCTTCATGATGGTGTTTTTTTTTTTTTGTTTTTTTTCCAGTAATAATCTTTAAAAAAAAAAAGAAAGACAGAACACATGTATTTACATCAAGATTTACTAATCAGCTTACCACTGAAGGGAATTGGTTGCTATCAATTTTAAATTGGCTCAAAGACACTTAATACAGATTCATGCCACACTTTTCAGATTTTAATTTTTTTCTAATAAATTGTGAAGATAACCTATCCTTTTCATTGTGGTTAACGATTACGCACTGCTTTGTGTTGGTCTGTCACATAAAATCCCAATAAAATTCATTGAAGTTTGAATTAAAAACTAATTTTCCATCTGATTATAAATCACATGCAGTCAGCCTTACGTCTGCAGGCAGAGCGTAGCCGCACATATCTCTCGTGCTTAAATTGGATAGGGGCATATAAATAAGTAATGGCATGTCACCTTGTCAAAGCAGACCTGCTTACATGCATATCCGGACTACCTCTGCGTTATTGTGTGATGTTTGCATTAAAGGACGGATTCAGAATATCCATATCAGCATAACTCGGATATAACAACTTTATTTCCAATGCAGTATTTTTTGGTACATTATATAGATCTATAACACACGCTGCTCCGTAAAGGTGTGTACAGAGTTGCACTGTGAGATCTCAAGGTTAATATTAGTTTTTACTGCAGCAAAGTGTTTGCTTTCATCTAATGCAGGTGAAGTTCTTACCTTTCTCGACTCGCATATTGAATGCAACGTGGGTTGGCTGGAGCCGCTGTTGGAGAGGGTCTACTTGGATCGTAAGAAGGTGCCTTGTCCGGTTATCGAAGTCATCAGCGATAAGGACATGAGGTGATGTCGTCTGATTGCATTTAAGTCACAGATTGGCAATGATCGGGCTTTCCATCAGAAATGTCATAAGTGTGGCTCTGTGTTGTTGTTCTCAGTTATCTGCTCGTCGACAACTTCCAAAGAGGAATTTTTAAATGGCCGTTGGTGTTTGGCTGGAGTCCGGTACCAGAGGACGTCATTAAGAAGAACAACATGAAGGTTACAGATCCAATCAGGTACTGTCCTCGCCGGCAGTTTTCCCTACTTTTTATCTTACGTTTAGTTTTGGCCTTTTTTAGGCACGTTCTGTTTGATGTAGCCATTTTATGTGTACATTTTCAAAATGTACGCATTAAAACAGGAATAGGCGCTGGTGTTTACTTACACATCCGTTAAGCGACATCGTCTCTGCAGCCGCAGGCAGCAGAGGAGGCGAAAACAGTGCAAAAACAGTCAAACCAACAATAATGACACATTAGTGAAGTGATTCAGACCCTGTTAAAAATAAATACCTGCTGTAGATTTTAAATTGATTTTTATTGATCAAACTGAGGATTTCAGCAATAACATCCTCACCAATAAATCAGGGTTCCTGCGGATCCTTAAAAAGTCTTAAAAGGCATTGAATTCTGTAATATAAAACTAAGGCCTTAATTGGCATTAAAATGTCTTAAATCAGTCTTTCTTAGGTCTTAAAATTGTTACCAGGTCATAAATAGGATTTAGTTTTTGTAATCCTTACCAAACAGTCAAATAATTGATACAGTTATATTTTTTTTTAAATTTACCGAACGGCTCAATATAACCATTATTGGTTCCGTCCTGATAGCGGAACCAATAAAAACTGTTGCGGCTGGACCATAGCTGTGAAAAAGAGTTGGCACTGATTTATAGTTTATTTTAGTAGGGAACAAAACAAAGTTTGTGAATTCAGTTCAGTAGTTGTTAAAAATATATCTGTAATATGTGTGTTTTTTAGCTTTATTCCTATATGGAATGTTTTTCAAAATTTTAAACATGTCTACTGAGCCAGAAAGTAATGGTTTATGTTAAAATAAACATTTGGGTAAAGTTGTCGCATCCAGGAAGTTAACTTTTTATTTCAAGTGGCATTAAAAAGTCTTAAAAAGTCTTCAATTTAACTTGCCTTGTGCTGTAGGAACCCTGATAAATGATTCTCTGCACATTCGCTCTGTGCCTCGTAAAAAATCATTTTAAATCTGCACACGAGGTGCAGCTATCAAAACAAACACTCAGCAGCTGCTCTGTCTGTCTCTAACTTAAAATCTGTAAATGATGCATCGTTCATTCATCTTGCAGGTGTCCAGTTATGGCAGGTGGCCTTTTCTCCATCGACAAGAAGTACTTCTTTGAGCTCGGCGCCTATGATCCTGGTCTGGACGTGTGGGGCGGAGAGAACATGGAGATTTCATTCAAGGTGAACGTCCATGTTGTCTGGACTCTCTGAACCGTGGTCACTGTGTTTTTGTTCCCCCTTGCTGACCTCTGCTGCCATTGTAAACAGATCTGGATGTGCGGAGGAGAGATCGAGATCATCCCCTGCTCCCGCGTGGGACACATCTTCAGAGGACAGAATCCCTACAAATTCCCGAAGGACCGGCAGAAGACCGTGGAGCGTAACCTGGCGAGGGTGGCCGAGGTCTGGCTGGACGAGTACAAAGACCTTTTTTATGGCCACGGGTACCAGCACCTGCTGGATAAAAAGGTCATCGACATTGGCAACCTCACAGAACAGATTGAGCTGAGGAAAAGACTCAAATGCAAGAGCTTCAAGTGGTACCTGGAGAACGTGTTCCCGGACATGGACACTCCTGTGGTCAAAGCCGAGGGCCTGGTATGTGGATGAGCCTTGACAGAGTGCTGCTTTTATGTTTTTATCCAATATAACTCATTATGCTGCTTTGCCTGCAGAGAGTTTTGTTGGCTTTTTCTTCTAAATGTCTTTCCAGCATTGGCAGTTTTGTCTCTCTAAAAGTATGATTCATTCTCTAGATCTTCAATCGTGGCTTGAGAAAATGCCTTGCCCTGCAGAAAGACTCTTTGTCCTTTGAGATCTGTGATCTTAGCAAAAAGGTGAGTTTTTTGTTTTCCTTTTATCTTTATGTCATAGCACACTTTAGGAAATGTTTCGGAATTTTTACTCTAAATCTTTCTGAGGGGAAGAGAGATTTGGATTTTATGCAACCTTGTGGTCATAGAATAACAGAAAGTCTGAGCCGGGACCAAAGCCATGACACACAAGGGCGAGGTTCAAGACGGACGCTTTCTAAACTGATGCTTTTGGACTCAGATCACCCACATTTCATAGTAGACTGCAAAAACTGATCTAAAAATAAGTAAAATGTTCTTAAAGTTAGTGTATTTATTCTTTATTTGGGCAGTTAAATAAGGTGATCTGCCAATGGAATGAGTATTTTTACCCCTAAAATAAGATAATTGGACCTCCTGCACTTTAAATAAGATGATGGAGATGAATTGTTCCTATTTTAAGTGCAAAAATCTTATTCCATTGACAAATCATCTTATTTACCTGCTCAAATCAAGGACAAATACACTAATCTTAAGAAAATTTTACTTATTTCTAGTTCCGTTTTTGCAGTGTAACATATAGTCTTCATTGTGTGCTGCATGTGCAGCAAGCTTGCAAAGGTATTCATACCCAATGAAACTTTTCACATTATGTGACATCGCAACAATCTTCAATGTATTTTGTTTTTATGTGATAGAACAACGCCAAGTATAACGATTGAGAAATGGAAGAAAGTAGGGCTAGGTAATATATCGAGATTTTAAAAATATCAAGATTCTTTTAAAAGAGAGATGAGGGTTTCCACTACATGCAAAATAAAAGCTGG
Organism: Fundulus heteroclitus; assembly: GCF_011125445.2. NCBI lineage: Eukaryota > Metazoa > Chordata > Actinopteri > Cyprinodontiformes > Fundulidae > Fundulus > Fundulus heteroclitus. The sequence continues at coordinate 28,815,846 of NC_046367.1, read as the reverse complement.
TACACCTCCAAAATGAAGTTTTTCAGTCTAATTTGCGCACTTATACCAACCAAAATTGAGTTTAAAAGTAATTTACATATCATGAAAAGTTAAAATGTACTTTTATTTTGAAAAACTAACACCGCCTGCTTCCTACTGTCTGGCTTCAAAGCTGCTAGCAGCTACCAGTGTTGCCAAGTCTGCTTATTATAAGCGACTTGGGGCTTCTGGTTTTTCTAGTCTCTTGTAAATCCCGTAAGTCCTGGGTTGCATTTTTTTGGGCTTGTTTCTGAAAGTGAAATCGCTTATTTGGGCTCTAAAATAAGTCATGATACAAACGCTTGCATTGCCGCGCTACAGACAGAGTACTGGCTGAAACATCCCTCCGCCTCTACGTGTTCACACACTCCTACCTATATAAAAAAAAAAATACTAGACGGCTCATTACGTGCTGGAGCGTATCCTGTGTCGTTACCATTTTGGCTGAGTCGTTGTCTTTTCTACTATAGGCTGACATAGGATCCGACAGAAGTAAAGCAGTTCTTTATCATATTTATCTACAGCTATGTATTAAAAATGTACTTGTGAAACATTTGAGAAAAAGCTTTGATTCAGATGCCTTTTTATAATTACCTTTATGAAAAAAAAAAAGATAGCTATCGTATATCGGCGTTCAGCCTAAAAATATCGGGATATAATATTCGGCCCATATCACCCACCCCTAGAAGGCATTTTTTTTTAACATTTCATACATATAAAAATCACTTCCCATGGATTTGTGAAGGCCTCAGAGTTTTGTTATGGGGCATTGGTGAACAAACAGCATCAACCAGACGGGTCAGGGAGAAAGTTGTGGAGTTTTAAGCTGGATTGGGTTACAAACTCTTACCCAAAGCTTTGAACAACTAAGTTTGTACTGTTCAGTCCAATATCTGAAGATTGAAAAAGCAAGACCCAGAAAGCTAGCATGTCATGATATGTGGTGATCCTCCTAAACAAATAGCAAGGGGAGCATTAATTGGAGCAGGCAGCCGAGGGACTTATGACAACTGAAGAGGAGCAGGAGTTGTCCACTGCTGAGGTGTGAGAAAATCGATCAACTTAACAACAATTAGTTGTGCATTCCACAAATATGTTATTTTATTGAAGAGAAGCAAGAAGAACTCGGCAAACATGTAGAGAAAGTTGCTCTGTTAAGGGATGAGCCCAAAAGTGTAATTTTTTTTGTCCCACAACACTATTTAGGGTAAATATCTAACACCTCACATGACCCAGAACACGCCATCCTCATGCTGAAACCTGTTGGTGCCTTCATAATTCTGTCGTGATGCATTTCCTCTATAGAGGCAGGAAAGTTAATCTGAAGATGAATGGAGACCTGTTCAATGCTGCAAACTACTCTAATCTAGTGCAGAAGTTTATCTTGCAGCAGAACAACAACCCTAAACGTAGTCAGAGCTGCGATGTATTGATCAAAGAATAGTCAATTGTGAAAATGGCCTAGTCAAAGTCCATGCCTAAATCTAATCAAGAATCAGGGGCGGGAGTTTGGGGCTGTTTTTCAAATTTCAAAACTGGGAGAGACATACCCAAAAGAGCTGCTCCCTTTTTTTTTTTTTTTTTTTTTGTTATGCTGGAGAAGATTAGGTCAACCAGGTCATGGTCATTCCAAAAAACTAAAAAACAAAGCAACTGGACTTGTTTTCCGTAGTTTGAAGACGTCTTCAAACTACGGAAAACAAGTCCAGTTGCTTTGTTTTTTAACTTTTTTTCTTAGTATGTCTCAATATCTGTCACACAAAATGCTTTAAAGTCCCAATGTGACAAAAAGGCATTGCAGCATACACAGTGCACTGCATTAACTCTTCATGTTTTACTCCTCTGGATTCAGAATCAGCAGTTTAATTACACCTGGATGAAGAACATTCGACACCACGACCTCTGTGTCGCTGCCCAAAACGAGGGCAGCGGCTTCGCTTTGGTGCCATGTGACAACTCCAAACGTGAACTCCGCTGGTTCTACAAAACCTCCGACTCAGCTCTGGTGAGTTCTCCGTGCGTACTGCTAACATAGCGGAGCCAAAAGGCACCCTTAGAAGGTCTGTGCATCGACTGTGCTTCCTGTTTTTGTGCTTGCGCAGACGGAGCATCTCATCTCGGAGTTTGTCGGCAACCACATGTGCCTGGAAGCAGAACCTCGGGACGACTCTCTTCGTCTACGGCCGTGTCAACCCAGCAGTGTCTTCCAAAAGTGGGAGTTCACACATCACTACGTGCGATGATGAGCTTTTAAAATGCTCGGTGGAAACACCTGGGGGCTTTACAGCGTGGACTGTGGTCCACCTGACAGAACTTGACTGACTGGAAGAAGCAGTTCAGTGGAAGACATTTGCATGAATATCAGCTGGTGTGTGTGTGTGGGGGGGGGGTGTTTTGTAAGGCATGAAAGCTAATATTTAACAGAGCGTTTTAAAAAAAAAAAACTGGGATTAAAATGGATATCTGTGGAAAAGTTCCCAGTTTAATGGTTAAATAGTGCCTCAGAGTTTGTTTCTTTCTGGATTGAATGACAAGCTTTTTTTTAAAAAAAAAAGTCGTGGGTTTCAACATGTTGGGATACCTTATGCTGCTTTTTTGGGATTAAATGCTTTATCTTTTGACTGTTGATTTGATTTAAATACCCTGCATGGTGTGATTTCTTTTTTTAACACTAGGGGGAAGTGTTGGTTCAGGCCCAAACTAAACCCATGTTGTGAGACTCCTTCGCCAAACCGATGGAAAAAAAGCATCTTTGAATGAACATAAAACAATAATGGAAATCTTGGTGGATTTCTTTATTCTGTTTAGTCCTTAGCCACGGGATGACAGTGCAGTTAATTACCTCCATAAAATGTCACAATTTAACTCTTGTAAGTTAATAAAGTCCTGCTGTCATATGGCTTTTCACCATAGAGGCACACTCCAAAATACATGTTTTTGTTTCTGCTAAGCTTTAAATGATAAAATCACAAAATTAAAACCTTAATTTGCAATTCTGGTCAGAAGTATTTGTTTCACTCATCTGCAGAAATGTTATTTCTAACTTTGGGCTTTTAATAACTTATCTGGTTAGTGGTTGTTTTTTTTCCTGAGTATAATGAGGCTGCATTATTCACATCACCCACACTCTCTTCTTAGTGAGATCTCAAGGTTAAGTTCTGCCCAGATCAGAATTAATGCAATTATACAAATTCGTTGTTTTCCTGCCGCAGATTCGGCTTTCAAGCACAGCTCATCCATTGTCAACAGGGTCAGTCCACAAGCTTAACCTGTTTCTAGGATTTTATCACGGTGGTGCACAACAACAACAAAAATAAACAGCTTTCGACCATCTGACCTGAACTGTCACCTCCAGTAAAAGGAAGTTGAATATTCACAAACCACCAAGGCTAAACTGAAATGGCACGGACAAGCCAAACACATTCTGGAGATTATTGGGTCGTTTGGCCACAATGACTAAAAGTACGTTTCGGAGGCTTTTACCTGATAACACCGGCGAGTACGGTAGTGGCAGCATCATGCCGTGGGCTCCTTTCACTGCTAGTGGTACTGGAAGAATAAGGAAGACTACCTCCAAAGTAATGTTTTGGCTCAAATAAATTGGTTACGGGAGCCTAACGCTAATACTTCTGCTACAACTAGTGGCCAATTATCCAGCTGCATTAATGCCAGAATATTTTACATGTCCACATAGTAAGTAGATGAGGTGCAGCTTGGTACGGGACGTTCAACTAAATATTGGTGCGTATGTGTATATTTGAGTCTGTATTTCTACTTTTGACCCCTGAACTCCACAATAAAGTCAAAGATGTACATTTAGTTCTTGCTTTGTTTTGTATTTTTTGTAACCGTTAAAGTTTTGTTGTATCTCCATCCCACTGGTTCAAATGAGTCATTCAAATCCCCAACTTGGTGTTGCGTACATGTCCATGGTGAATGTAAACTAGTTGAGCGGCGCTATAACGCCCTGTGGTCACACTGCTACAGAATCAGGCATTTTTCAAAGAACATCAGCCACCAAATAGATGAGATCCAAGAATGTCACAGATCCAATTATATTTTGAACCAAATCAAAGGTTTCTGAAACTGCAGGCAATACCATTACAAGCTTGTAGAGCTCGAGTCGTGTTATTTGCCCCTCCATTTTTTTCCCCCCTAATGCATTGGAAGAGCAGGTTATTTTTTATTGGTCAACAGGAACTCGAACTCCTCTATCTTCTGTCGTGTGTTGCCTCTGCGGATCCTGCGGTAGGACACGGTGCTGTATTTGGACGTGGCGAGGTGGTTGAAGGCGTTGCAGTCGGATTCCTCCGGCGGCGGCAGGTTGGACTGGTCTTGGCTGGAGTTTTCCAGAGACTCTCCTTGCACGTCTCCCACGTCACTTGATTTCTGGGTGTCAGCACCAGACAGTCTCTGAGCAGATTCTGCATCCCCATTGAGCCCTGCATAACCATCATTGTTGAGTAAGTGAAACAGGTGTTGGTTTGAGGTTCCGGTTTCTGCTATCGCTTCCTCTTTCTTAACTTGGTCCTCTGAGAAAAAGGAGAAAAAATAGCATTTAAGGATGTTATATAAACGCGTTAACATTTGTTTTCCCCGAACCGTAAGCATGTCATACCATTTTGCAGCATAAACTCTCCAGACGTTTTCACAAACTTTCCAGGCGATACATCAGACTCTGCAGCTGATTCGCTGGGGTCTGATACATGCATTCTTTTAGTTGTAAGTGCCGCAAGCTTCTGGCTGTCCTCTTCAGTCCAAATGACCCGCTGGTTCATTTCCTTCTCTGAATTTCTTTTGTAAATAAGACCACCCTCCCCCGGATTTCTCTCCATCTGTTGGTTGGTTTCATCATCCGCCACGCTGTTAACAAGATCTTTGCGCCTCTTGGCCCTCAAGATGGCAGATCCTTTGTCCTGGCGAGCTTGCTCCTCATCACTGTAGAACACAGAGTCATCTCCCATCTCCATTGACCAAGCTTCTCTGTCCTCAGGCTCTTCTGTCATTTTTGAGGCATCGACGATGCTCTCATTAATAATCTCCAGTATCTTTGAAGCTTTTGCATCTTCTTCTTCTTCATCTGCTCTGAGTTTTGACTCAGTTGAAGGAGGAGTGGCAGTCTCCATCCTTGGTGATGCTGTTTGTTTAAGCTAAAGTTAAACAAAAATGGTCATGTCTTCTCCCAGCGTGTTGTTGTCCAGCATTGAAGAATGAGGAAAGCATCCACCCCATGGTTGGAGGGCAGTGCGTGGCGCTCTCCAGCATTTGTACCATGGAAATCTGTGTGTTTGTTGACTCACTGAAGAACAGGGGTTTTGTTGTGGCCCAACAAAGGTTCATTGTGGTGACAGCAGCTGGACATGGAGCAATTGTTCTCATTCTTAAATCTCTGCTTTCTGTAAAAGTTAAAGTCTGGATTAACATTTTTCCATAGGTTCTCTCCCCATTATTGTACTTACTCAAACAGGATCGTTAATGTATACTTTGTCAAAGCTGCAGTGTTTCTTTAGCTTTTAAGAACATTGTAGTTTTTAAGGCACTCCGACTGCTGACTTGTCGCTCTGCAGACTTAACAAAGTGGTTGCTTCCAGCATTTGATTGTCATAGCTAAAATCAAGAATCAAGAGTTTTTATTGTCATTATGTACAGTAACTTCAATAAAACTTTGGTTAGACACCGACTCAGAATTCCTATATAACACACAGACAAAAATAAAAGACATCCAAGGAAAAACAAAGAATGAGGATTCATAGAGAGAAGATGCTCAAAAATGCAAAAACACCCAATGTAAAAAAAAAAGAAGCTAAATTTAAAGTTAAACTATACAGCAGAAAAGAAAGTCTTGTGAGAAAGGGAGTAATAGTGTACAATTGTTAATAGATAATAGGCCTAAGGCCCATTCAGATAAAAATTTAATGTTCAAGTTGAATGTAGCAAACAACACTTCCTGAGAAGGTAAAAATGTGTGCAAACAGTGATTAGTAAAAACTTAAACGTTAAAGTTAAAAAAAATTTGCAGTTTGCATGAATGTCCAAACACACACTGAGAATCTAAGAGTTTATTCACACCTGCCACATTTGGTCCGCTTTAAACGGACCAGAGTCTGTTTCCCCTCTTCGTCCGGACCTTTTGTGCAGGTGTGAATACACTCAACCGAACCCTGGTCCGGACCAAACAACCACACCTAGACCCACTTTTTTTAGGTGTTGTCTGTCCACTTCGAAACAGACTCTGGTACAGTTCACTTCTAGTGTGAACACGAAACAGCCTCGATCGGAAACAGCTACAGAAAACAAACGTCTCTTTGAACTTAACAAACACCAAAGTAGTTATCTTGTGCTCAAATCACACCTGCTGTCATCTGTTGCTGCAGCCATCGAACTATGGGACTCTTTCAGCTTGCAGGAGGCATTCCCTGACGGCGGTCCTAAGTTAGAATTAAAATGCCCTGAAACCTGCATTGAATGAGCTGCTCTCGACACTCATAAAGATTTATCAGCTGCAATAATAGCACAAATATGCAAAACAAAGGTTCCTCATACAGGATTTACAGAATTGTTTCCTCCATTTCCTGGTCTGTTTACAAGTTACAGTTCACCTGTACAATTTGAAAGCAAAATCTCACCAAATGAAAAAGATAAAGTCCTCTTTTTGTCCTGACCAAACAAGCGGACCAAAATACTTTCCTGGTGTAAATAGACCCTTAAAGAGGGCAAATAGACATTAGCATGTGAGAGACAGTATAATAATTCTTGATTGAATCGAGAACTGTTGAACCAGTGGCATGTTTGTACAGACTATGAACTGGGCTGTTTTATTTTTTTATTATTATTTATTTTCAGCCAAGGGCGATGGCCCTCAACTTTGGGAAAGAAGCTGTTTTTAAGTCTATTCGTTTTTGACTTAATGTTTCTGAAGCGTTTACCAGATGGAAGTGGGACAAACAGTGCTTTGCCCGGGTGGGTGGGATCTGTGGCAATGCGTCTGGCCCTTTCTGGACTTGTGTAGCATAAATCGTGTCCAGACTTTGTAGACGGCATCCTACAATCCCCTGTCCTGACCTCACCACCCATACTAAATATTTTCTCTCTTCTGCTGTGCAGCCCCTGTAAGACACTGTCGCACTGAGACACAACGTGCTTTCTATTGTAGCTCTGTAAAAGTTTCTTAGCAGCTGAGTGGAAAGTCCAGTCGGTTTCAGTTGCCTGAGAAAGAAGAGCTGTTTTCAGGCGTTCTTCACCAGGTGGGGGTTGTTCACAGATCAGGAGAGGTCAGAGTATTAAATACTAAAGTATTTTTGAACTGAATTAATTTGAATTTATGCTGTCCACACACTCCATGACTCCACACAGATATGGTCAGAAGTTTACATACACTATACTGATCTAAATAGGACTCCTGTTTTAGAGTGACTTCCTAATAACACAAATAACAAATTATGCAAATTATTTGTCTTTTATTGCAGAAGAATCAATGTCAGCCTCTATAGTTTTCAGAAATCATATTGACATAGCAGACTATGTTACATTTTAGATGGTGTAGCTGCAGGTAAGCATGTTTTCCTAAAATATCTTTTTTCAGAGCCACTTTTTTAATCTGGCCAGCCAGATTGATAACTTGTAGCACTCTACGTTCAGCACATTATCAATCTGGGACTGCTTCTATCGAATCAGTTCAGAGAAAGGAAGGCCATTCAGCAGAACTTTCAGAGCTGGATGGGCAAAGCGACACCTAGTGCCTGCAAAGTTTCTGCTCCCTCCACAGATTAGACCGAGGTCTAAAGACAGATTAGGTATCTCTGTGAACTTTATCTGCTTCTCATTTAACCCCTTCTTTGCTGTTTGGATATATTTGTTGGGTCACTCTTATGCTGGGGGACCCGTTCAACTAAGAGGGATCTCCTCAGAGATTCATCGTTTGGCTCCTTAATATAAGAAAATCAGCCACAAAGCAATGCTTCACTTACCTTTTTGTGATGTTCAGCCCAGGAAAGAAAGTTAATTTTTCTGTATTTTTTTTTCTATTCTCTGTTTCAGTGCGTACAATGAAAAACAGAACCAGTCCGTATGTCTTTAACTTAGCACATCCTTATCTCCCTCACTGACTCATCATGAACTGTTTTCAAGCGAAAGATGACTCAGTTGTGGTTATCAGGGTTTCTGAATGCCCAATGGCAGTTAATCTGTCTCGTTATCGATTCAGCTGCAGCAGGAAGCAGGTAAGACGTCTTCTCACGTAAAAGAGCCGCTATTTAGCCGCTTCTGTCTGGTAACCGAAATAATTTGCATGTTATTACCGCACAGACGTAGTTTGTGTGCATCTTTACTTCCTACTAAGTGCGCAAGCTTAAAAAATTATTGTGGCACACCGAAGAATGCATAACAATTCATATTGCCACATTGCTAGACAGGACACTGGGAGAAAAAAAAAGAATGCATAACAAGAAGATCCATTGATTAAAAGCCCTTTTTTATACTTGTGTACAATTTTTATTTGAGAGCATAAAAGAAAGCATAAATCAAAAACACAATCTTTACAACATGTTGCTTTTATATACATACACCTTTTCTGAACTTGTAGGATTTAGATGAGTAGTTTCACTGTTTCTGTGGACAGGAAGTAAGTTGTATCCTTTAGGGTTCGAAAGTAACTTTGGAAATGGAAAAAAAAAAAAAGCTACGTAGTACGCTCATACCCACATCCTGTTTTGAATTTAACAGACTTGTATATGGTTTACAGATTTGGTTTTGGTTTTAAGCACCTGAGAAGGCATAAAGGTGATGCTGAAATGTTCATCTGATTTATTAATTTGGTTCAAAGACGGTGTGACTTTAAAATGCAAAGTGATGGATTGAATGTGAAATTTAAACTGTCGTTAATGCTGCTCTGTGAATGTTCCACAGAAAGAAAAAAACAATTCAAGTAAGTAGGATATAAGTTCATCTATTGTACATCACAGTCTGTTCTTACATTCATTCAACATGCATTCATTTTCGTAATGCTTTTGTACAGGAATTTTAGTCCAAACAATGAGCTCAGCTCCCCGACAAGGCTCAGAAAGCATTGGAGTAAACTTGAATCTTCACTTGAAGTGTGAGGAAACACTTCATCAGAGTGTCTTTGTAACTGCTGCAGTCTTAAACTAGCCCTTAATGTCGATCTGGCAGAAGGAGCACAGGAGGAACGCTTTAAGATGTTCCCATTTCTTCCTCTTCGACTGATCGCTGAAGTCCAGGGATCAACTTAAAGATCTGTTTGCGCACACTGGTCCTCCTGCCTTTCCTGGGCAGAGTCCCAAACAAGGATGAGATCCTCGTCTCATCCCAGGACGGAGACAGGGAGGTGCTGCTGCCGGCCAGACTGGAGCTGCTGGAGCGGCTGATGGTCTGGTGGTGGACGCTGGAGCTCGAGGACATCCTCCTCTTCCCGTCCTGAAAGGGGAAGTCTCGAGAGAAGAAGCAGCCATCATCCGTGGTGCTGGCTGAGCTGTAGGGACTGGGCGAGCTCAGATCATCGAACACACTGGCCTGGTCGCTGTCGTCCGTCATCCCACTCCTGTAGCTGCTGTCGCTTGAAAATCGGCGACCCCGGCGGTACAGAGGGGAGCCCAGAGCAGAGGAAGAGTCCATCAGCAGATTGAGGCTGCTGTCGTTTAAATTATCTGGAAACACAACAAAGTCCCTGTCAGATAAAACACCCAGTTGCCAAGAAATGGGCAGTATGCAACAGGAAGTTTAAAAGCTGTATGTGCAGGGGAACACCTTCATCTAAATTATCCGGAGTTGACACCCTACTGTAAGTCACATCATAAACAGAGCTGCTTAGGAGAAATGACAGAGGCAGTGAGAAAGGAAGCGCTGTGGTCTGACAGCTGAGCTCTCACCTCGCATGAGATCTTTTTCCTGTAATGTGAGCGCTTGAAACTCCTTCAGCTTCTCACGCAGGGACTGCTGCATGGGCAGAACGAAGAAGAATTGGGTTAATTCATTTTAAATGTGTCAGAACATTTACAAAATCAGAATGACCCATTTGGTTCAAATTGTGGCGTTCATTGAGAAGACTGCCAGCTACAGGTTGAGCCACAGCTCAGCCTGAGATTAAAAAATAGAGTGTGAGTTTTTAGCCTGCAGGTGGGTGTTTGTAGGTCATTGTTTGGGCTTCTTTTAGCTCAGACCGTGTGTTGACAGCAAACATGGATAGTGTATATTTTTAGGGTGCAGTGCACAGAACACCTCCGATCGGACTTTTCAAACATGTTTATCTTCAACTACCAAGGTCCCAAATGTCCTTGCAGAACTTTTTAGATCTAGCAACAAAATACCATCATCTACATAGAAATGACTCCCTCTAAGCATGAAGGCAAGTTATGTCTAAATAGCAGTCAATACATGACAACATTCTTTCATGTGACTTTTGGTAGATTAGAAATTTAGAAACCTTGAGTCTCAGTCAGGAGACAGTTTTATCTACCAGGATGTTTTTTTTATCTAGTCTGAACAATATAGTTTAAATAAATAACACTCTAATTTCCCTTTGGCTGTGTAAAGTGACAAAACACGGAGATTCTGATTGGCTGATCAGCCTCTCATGACAACTCCTAACCAGGAAGCTACCATCTCCCGATGCAACTGAGTCCTTTAACCCAGACGGAGACTTGGAAAATAACCAGAACCACTGAAAGTTTGTTCGGCTAGGAAGCTTGATGGACTTGTTGAGACTCATTTGTGGTAAATGTGTTTGGTTTTTTTGCACTGCATGTTTTGTTACTTTTGTCAAAATGTAATGACGTTTCTGCAAAAAGTTTTGTTTTGTTTATGCATTCGTGCCTTGGACATCCTCAGTGTCAGTGGGACTACGTTTCAGTACTGAATCCAAATTGAAACCGTTTGCCTTCAGAGTGACCTTCCGGCGGGAACCACAACTATTATTCGAGGATTTCCCTGTCAGCCAAGCTGTGGAACCTGCATGAACTGAAATCCAAGCCTATTACATAAGTGAGCGAAAAGCCCAATTATGAACAACTAAGTAGGCACTCTCTTTTCCTTTTCTGTCGAGCAGTTTCAGGAATTAGAAGCTGATAGGTCAAAGTTTGTTCTGCAACTTTAAATTCCTCCTATTTTTTCCATTTGCCATCTTAAACTGATGTTGAGTATTATAACCCAAAATTAAGGCTGGATCATACCTCTCAGCATCCATCTAGGCAAGCTGCTTGGACCAACAACAGGAGCGTGCCCATGTGTGTGTTATTTTTAATACAGCTAAACCTCAGCATTCCTCTCAAAAATATGCCATTGTTGCAAAAAACTCATAGGGAGTTGATCTTGCATCTGCTCAGAAGGAACAGCATAAAATAGAAAAGCTAAAGAAAACAGGAGAGCTTCCCCACAGTACATTTTAAAAACAAGCATTGTTGTTTTTCTCCTGCTGCCTGAGATCTGAGCTGTGGTGCTCTTTGCCTACTGCATAGGTAAACGCGCACAGTCATTGTGGTCACAGAAATAGGGGCTGCATATGATCATTTGCAGAGATGCCTAGTGGGAGCCAGCATGCAGGCATATGTGATAAAACTGATGTCGCAAAGACTCCAAGGATGGAGGACAGTATTGTGGATTTGAAAGTGTTCAAATGGCTTTCAGCCACAAAGATCTTCTCTTTGTTGTACTACAACACTGATGAACTTTTGGTAAATTGTGGGGCTAATCAGCTAGATAATGTTTTAGACATAACATTTTGTGTCTTTGCCCTTTCAGCTATAAAAGAGGCTAGGCTTGTTAGCTTAGCATCTTTGGTCTTTAGATTTGCTTATTCTGTGTTATTTTCTTAAGTAGAAAGCAGACCTCTGCGGGATTCCTGATCAAATAATGCTTGATTCACTGTTCATTTTGTGTATATATTTTTTTTGTTGATAAAATTGCTATTTGTGTTGTAATTATCCTCGTTCATAAAAACATATTTTTAAGTGTCTAAAAAATAACCAGAATCCTCCATCGTCTTCAAATGTCAGTGGAAATGTAAAGAATTTATCCAACTTAATTACTACTTTGTTTGTTTTTGATAGGTAATAGGACAATGCCCACTAAAATAAAGTGTGGCAGTTCAATGTAACTTATCAATGCTACAAGAAACCCACCTGGAGCTGGTTGAGTTTCTTCTCAAGCTCTATCTTCTTCACGACATTACCACACACAGTCTCCAACCTGGAAACAAATGAAATCTTGTTATAAAACTGTCCCGTGATTATTTATATTTTCCTTTTTTGTTGCTCTATCATGACCATGAGAACATCCCTTACTTTAGATTGTTTGTTGATTGTCTGATAAGGTCAAGAATGTGTTGATGAGACAACCCTTCTATACTGACCGCGTTGATGGTGATGATAACATCTCCTATGACAACAAAAATAAAAACAGCTATGAGAAGATGCAACCCGCTCAAGCAATGCGCATGGTTATGCTCAGCTGACATGCGGTAAGCGATATTTCCATTAATACTTTGGTAACACTGTGCATGAGAGCTTGTGTAGGGTCTATAGGGTAGCAAGGAAGTGGGTGGATTACCTGCGGTCAAGCCAGCGCTTTCAGCCACGCCGTCTTCCTTCACATTGCACACAAAGGTGCACATCTCCACTTCAGAGGTGTTCTTCAGCTGCAAACCATAGGTCTGCAGAAAAGATGCAGAACATTGAGGCAAAAGCTTGACAGAAAACTGCTTTTAACTTTGACACTTTGAATGCATCATTATTGAGGTTGCTAAAATGTGAAATGGCATACCTGAATTTCAAAACCAAACGTTTCATTGTCTTGTTTTTCCAACACCACTGTGGTTCTGCACGGAACATCAATGCAAAAACTTTTATTTTCAGACATTTTGTTGTTTCTCCACTAGATCTTAACAAACTTTAAATCAAAGTTAAAAAAAAAATGTATGCACATAAGCCCTGGCATATTTACCTTTGCGGGTCCGTGTAATCAACCAGAGAGTTGGTGTGGGTTAGTTTAGGCTGCAAAAGAAAAATGCAAAGTTCCGCTTTAAAATATTATAACACCTTTGAACTTCTCAAAAAGAAATGCCGATATGACTTTAATTACATGCTGCAAACCTTTAAACAGTAATTATTTCTGAAATTGTTCTAGGGCAGTTGCTGAACGTTTTTTGTCACCTTGTTGTAAATCCTTTTAAAGAATAATCTCAGTACTACTTTACTCAGCATACATTAAAACCATAGAAACAACCTAATTCAGGTGTAAACTGTGCATATTCCTCCGATTTTGTCACATGTAGATGTAAATACGCATCGGTCTGTGCTCCACGGTGCATGAAACGCATGTGAGCCATCTAACGAGCATTTTGCAGATGTTAAAAGTCGAAATTCCAGACAACTGTGCGCGGGTTGCTGCCTCACCTTGTGACCTCTGGGCAGCGAGCCGGTGTTCTGTCGCCGTCGGTCACTGCTCCCCCTCAGCGATCGCCGGTACCACAGAGCAGCTTTCTTCCTCAGAGTGTTATCCACATTGCAGTTATCATGGCTGCTCTGTCGCTGAAGTCCGTCGACATTCATGGTGGACTGCATGGTGGAGTAGCTCTCAAAGCACCATAACGTCCTTCTGCAGAAGCTGTTTAATTGTGGCCCAGCCCTGCTTGTGTAGCCGAACGCATAATGTGTCAAAGAGGAAATCCGTGTCATGTGATGTGTGTGGTGAGACCTGCATCTGCAGATCACAAACTCACGCACCTCCTTTCCTGTTCACCTCTTTTAACCCTTTTTTCTATTTCTTGCAAAGAGCATTGAAAAGAAAAGGAGAGAAAACGCTGAGGCTATTGTGTATAATTCCCCTTCAAACAGTCCCCTCTACCTTTTTTTTTTTTGTCTCAGCAATTCGATTTATGCTCTGTCAGAAATCAGCAATGCATGAGAAACTGCAACCTCACCGCTGTTGCTGCACCTGCTTCTACCCTCTTCCACTCTCAGTTTCTCAATGGGCTTAAGCCTCAGTCCTGTCTTCTGCCAAGCAGAGGGACGTGTCTGATGGGGACAGACAAAGGGCAGATTTTGCTCTCAGTGGGTTTACGCTGCTGAGACAGACAGCATGGGTCATTGGGCTGAAGGCATCAGACACGGTTGGATCAGAGGAAAAATCCCACAATGGGGCAGTCCAGAAGTCAGGAGGCCTAGGACTGACGAGAAGCTGAAGCCTGGTGCACTTTGTCCCACTGCAACACTCATAAACCCACCTCAGCTTGTGTATGGTGCCTTACAAAAATATCCACACCTCTTAAGGTTCTCCATATTGAGTCCCAATAGAACCACAAACCTTAACTTTACTATTAAAGTTATTTACTATTCTATTGGCGTGTAGTAAACATCAAACTGGTCAGGGTTTAAGTACTACTTTGGTAGTTTGATGTTTACTATCAACTAGTTGAGACATTTAAGTCTGGGTGAGGTCTTTTAACAATGTCCCAAGCTTTCAACATCGACTGTTCAGTCTGCCGTCTGAAGTATGGCACAACTGCAAACCTACTAAGTCACGGCTGTCCACTTAAACCGATAGGCTGGGCAAGGACAACCTCAGTTAGAGAAGCTGCCGTGAGGCCGACGGTAACTTTGGAGGAGTTGCAGAGATCCACAGCTCAGGTGAGCTACTCTAACCTGACTCCGCCAGCTGTATGTCGCTCCGCCTAGCTTCCCTCACATGTATCTGGGACACCTCCATATGAATTGCCTTTATTGAAGGCTGGGCCTTATCAAAAAATTCTTGCATATGATTGGATAAGCCACTTGTCTGTCATCTTTATCGATGTGCTATTTCAACCACTCACACCGAAGCTAACCCGTGACGCTGATGAGAGCGACGCAGGGGGAAAAAAAGTGTTTTATGTGTTTGGGGCTCTAGTGGCAAGCGTTTTATTGACAGTGAGCTGACAGGAAGAGGGGGGAAGACAGGCGGCAAAGCGCCGCAGGTCGGAGTCGATCCCGGGCCGACAGCATTGAGGACTAAAGGCCTCCTAACATGGTTTGCGCTAACCGCTAACCGACAAGATGTCCGCTGCGGACGCGCCCCGGAAAACAAAACTTGCCAAATCCGCTCGGGAGAAGGGCGAAAACATCATTTCCACCAACAAAAGCCTTCAGAGCCGTTCTCTGATGTTCTTTTAATGAAACAATATTAGGTAGATTGGACAACACGGAAGAAATAGCAGCATCAATGTTAACGCTTGCTTCCTCGACGAGCCGCCATTGCTATCAAAAACAATCTTACGTCATGGTAGCTTCTCCACTACGTCACATCTATGAAACTCCAGCCCTGCGTCCTGATTGGCCAGGCAATAAAATTGGTTGGAGAAATCACTTTCTATGGGCGATGTCCCACATGTATGTGAGTGAAGCTAGGCGGAGCGCATACAGCTGGCGGAGTCAGGTTAGAGCTACTCAGCCAACAGGACACATCTTAAGCCACACTTTGGGTAATTGTTTTTGCTCTGCAGCTGTCCTGAGAGAATTTGGCTGTGACGAACATCCCTTCGGCTTTTATACCATCTCTAAGGACGCAGTTGGAGGGAAGTAATTTTTATTTTAAAGAGTCAGTGACGCTGTGTATACAGTCTGCATGTATTCAACAACTGGTAGCAGAAGAAGAGTGAATAGAGGACGCACATTCCAAATATAACTCTGCCTACAAAGTTTGGCTTCACAGCTGTTGCTATTTACCTATTTTACAAGTCTATCAAGCCCTGTTCAATAGCTTTTCCCTGTGTGTTTACATCAAATTCTGCATATGCTTGTAAAAATGAGAGCTTGCCTTGCTGCTCTCCCTGTTTGGCGAGTGCTACTTGCACTGCACACTGGCTGTCACAAAAATAGGGATGTGTATGACCTCCAGAAATAGCAGGACCCGCAACACCAAAACAACAGTTTGCACGTCTGTATAAACCAGGTGGCAGACGTATTGTATTCGCCACAAAGCTGACTTTTATAAAAATAAAATAAAAAACATTATCAAAAAGACAGCCACAGTGAGTTACATGCAAAGTCTCCCATGAGCTATGTAAGGGGCACAGCTCTGAGAGAAGGTGCTCTTGTCAGATCTGAAAAAATCGTTACCTTTTTGGCCTTCATGCAAAATGCAATATGTGCAGCACTGTGCATCAATCAGAACACATTTTCCCCCGCTGTGAAATATGGTGGTGGGAGGTTCATATTGTGGGGTTTTGTCACCAGGAGGCCTATGATTCATATTCCAACAGGTAAGCAACTCTTAAGAATCAGCCAGAGCTACAGTAGAAGAGTTCACATCAAATAATATTTATGTGTTGGAGTTAAATACAACTACTTTATAATACAAACTTTTTTTCTTTTCTCTTTTTTTTTACAAAAACTCTCAAGATCATCTTTCTTCATCTTCATGATTATGCACTATTTTCTTTTGGTAAATCCTGTTAAAGCACAACAAGGGTTTTCATTGTAAGGTGACAAAATGTGGAAAAAAAGTTTAAGTTCACCTTTATTAATCCTCCATAACTTGTGCTCCACAGTAACCAGCAAACCTTTTCACATCAGCACAAACAAATTAAAGATTCCTCATCTGACAGATTGCATCACAGCAGTCCACTCTGCCCCACTGATCCTTAACAGCAACACTGGCCAGCTACCCACGGGACTGTCTGGAACACAAATGTCCCATTTCAATGGACACTCCAAATCCCTGAGCCATTTTATGGTTACATTGAACTTTTTTCTTTCTTTCTCCTTTTTTCTCATCAGAGACCATGCCTTTTCTGTTACTTCAAAGAGACCAACAAAAAAATGAAAAAAGTAATGGGACCTTAGCAGATAAACAGTCATACGGTTATATTCAGTAAACTAGAATATGTGTTCCAATGGGGTTAGTTTGTCAGATTAAAGGAACCTTATTAAAGGACAACATTTAAGCAGATATTAAATATAATTTTAACGTCAGGTTTATTTTACTTCTTTAAGTTTTCAGGAGATAAAGCAAGGAGATACACACACTACTAACACATATATATGTTCTGTGCTTCTGCACAGAATTTTATATATATATATATATATATATATATATATATATATATATATATATATATATATATATATAAAATTCTGTGCAGAAGCAGCTTCTTGTATTTGCATACTTGTTCACAGTGTTTTTCTCACATGTTCTGCCTGTTTCAAATCCTCCAGCAGCAGCTCAGATGGTTTCAGTTCTGAGCTATGAAGCTTTATTCCTCCTTTTTGAGCAATTTATTTGTGAATTAGTTAGAGGACATAAGAACATTACCTGGATTAAAAGTTCAATTTCCATTCAGATTAGAGACACATGATCCAGGATTGTCTCACAGGTTAATTTTGCTCAATTTTGTTGAGATTTTCCTTCAAGGTCGCAAAGGTGTTTTTTTTTTCATGCTGCTTGAAGCTTAGATTGATCTTTTTCTTATGTACTTTGTCAAAACTGTGAGAAAAAGTTAACCTGTAGATCTTGCAATTTTTCTAACATGAGAATATTTAATTTTTTTTTACTTAGGAAGAATTTTCTGTGGTAGTCAGAGGTGTCAAAAGTACATCACATCTATTACTAAAGTGAAAGTATAACTACTAGGGTTTAAAAATACTTCTATAATAGTACAAGCATTTAGTCAAACCTTTTACTCAACTAAACCCCCCCCCCCCTCCCCTCCAATTAATATGACTATAATATGATGTTAATATTGGGGGGGGGGGGGGGAACATTTAGTACAATGCAAATATATTAACAGTTAATATTAACATTTATATTAAAGCATCTTCATGGGTTTCATTGAGCAGAAAATCTGATGTCTGGTTGCCTATAAGTATTGGTGCAAAAAGTCAAACTTCAGAGACGTTTTACCAATAACCGTTCACTTGTTATTATTAGAATGTAAATGAACATCCAAGCATAGCCACAGGAATTGATAAGGGCAACAAAACTGGACATGAAAATGAGTGCATCACCCTCTTGTCTGTATACAGTAGACAGCGTTGTCAAAATGAATGATTAATCCTAGCGGTTAATCAAAAAATGAAAATAAATAATCTCAAAAATGCTGTTCTTCCATGTTTTATTCTAATTCTTAAGTTTTTATTGGGCCGTTTGGCAAACAAAAATCACCCTTCAGGTAATGCTATTTATCTGAATTTTGTTTTTGGTTTTTATTGACAAGCCAGAATGAAAACAAGCTGAAATAAAATAGAAGTACTGAGGCTATTTTCAAAATGTAAGGAGTAGAAAGTTCTGATAATTGCATGAAAATCTAAGGAGAAGAAGTAAAACGGAGGCTAAAATATTACTCTATTAAAGTATAAATAACCAAACAAAGTATTTGTATTTAGTTACTTGACACCTCTGTTGGTAGCATATATGGAAAAACAAGACCATTCAATTGAGATCATTTATCTGGCCTCAATGCAAAACATCTTTACAAGACAAAGAGATCCAGTTTATGTACAGTGATATACAGTCATCCATCCAACCCAATCATATGGCCAGATGCAAATTATTTAAAAAACATACATTTCAAATGGATCAGATTTCTAATAAAATTATGTGAAGTTCAGTTTATTTTACCGATCTGTAAATAAATAAACTGTCAGAGGAACTTACTGAACATGCATGTGGCGACAGTGGAAAGAAATGACTTCCACACAATAGAAGAAATTAGTACAAATTCTTAAAAACACATTCACTCATCTGATCCTTTGCTCATGATTGTGTGTTCCAAGACTGTAATAATTTTGCCCATTTTTTTTTTTTTTTTGTTCCATGTTCTCATTTTTACATAAACAACACAAAATAAACACAAAATAAATATTTATGTTTCTCTTCGCTTCAAACAGTTAGTAGGCCAATCTTAAGTGGCAAATATACTGTGCAAATAAGTGGCTCTGCTGTTTTTAAAGGACATGGATGCTCATCCTCCTAGGCACATTCTAAGTTAGATGCAGATCAACAACCCACCCGTCACTGTCCTGGGTTGTTAGAAGCTATTGCTTGGTGTGAGTGGCTTCTTTGATCCCTCTTTCAAACCATCTGTTCTGCCTGTCCAAATTCTGAACATCATTGTCGTCAAAAGAGTGACCTTTGTTCTTGAGGTGGAAGTGGACTGCTGAATCTTGCCCCAAGCTGCTGGCCCTCCTGTGCTGAGCCATACGTTTTTGTAGTTGTTGTTTAGTTTCTCCAATATAGGAGTCTGAGCCGTCCTCGCTGCATTGGACCGCATACACAACACCACTCAGCTGTGGTTTGGGTTTTCTTTCTTTGGTATGAACCAGTTTTTGTCAGAGAGTGTTATTAGGTTTGAAATTTACTGATATGTTGTGTTTGGAGAAAATTCTCCTGAGTTTCTCAGAAACTCCTGACCCATATGGAATGACGATTATTGTGCGTCTCTCTGTTCTCTCCTCTGTGTTCGACGCAGTCTTGTTTTCGTTCTGCCGGCTTTGTTGGCTGATTTGACAATTGCCCATTTCGGGTAACCACAAGCGTGCAGTGATTTCCTGACGTGCTTGTGCTCTTTTTGCTTCTCCTCTGTGGCAGAGGGAATGTTGTAAGCCTGGTAACTCAAAGTTCTGAAAACAGAGTTTGCGTTACAGTGGGTGATGTGAATCACCCACAGTCTGTGTGTGTGTGTGGGCTTGCGGTAAACCTCATTTTTGAGACTCCCATCTTTCTCAATGTGTACCGCACAGTCCAGAAAAGGCATCCTCTATGGTAAACCTTATGTTGCTGATCACTGGGTTGATGTGATTGGTGAATGCCTCAACTTCTATGGTTTGGATTTTGACCCAAGTGCCATCCACATATCTAAACCAGTGAGTTGGTGGTGTCCCCTTGTAAGCACTAAGTGTCCTGCTCTCCACCTCCTCCATGTACATATTGGCCACAACGGGTGGCACTGGGGAGTCCATGGCACACCTATGTTTCTGTCCATAAAAGCTGTCTCTGTACTTAAAATATTTGGTTGAGAGAGAAAGGTCCAACATGTCACAAAAAGTCATTAAAAACAGCAGTGCACCGACTGCAGGTTGCTCAAGTGCAAGCCACCAGAATTGACAAAGACTCCTTTATAGGAGTCAAAGCGTTTTCAGAAAGAACTGAGCAAAAGTCGGGTGGCCTCCGATTTAAATCTATTGTTGCAATGACCTGGATAACAGAAATTGCACAGTTACCAAAGAAATTGATTTCAGTTCAACTCATTTATGCAGCACCAACTCACAACAAATATCTTTTCAAGGCATTTCATAAGACAGGCATGGACCGCGGAACGCATTTCAAATTGGTCGGGCCCATCAGTCTGGCGCGCATGCGCGAAAAACCCATTTATCCATTTATTTAACTTTTTTTCTGACGTTCCAGCACACACGCCCCGGATTTATTTCCATTTACAATCATTATATTACAGCTAACACAATATTTACAGAATAAAAATACTTTAAAAAGAAAAGTCAAACTCACCCCTGCTCTAAATATAGGGCTCGGGATCCGCGTTGCATTATGGGACGTGGCGGCCATATTGACAGCAACGCAACGTTAAAATACCTCTGACATAACGTTGTTGAACGAAGAGACGTAGAAGTAGAGTTGAGAAAGAATAGATAGAAAAAATGTTAAAATCCCGAAAAGGATCTGAAATTTACCGGGACACACTAAATAGAGAAATCAGGGACCGGTATGTTGACAAAATCAGCATTATTATGGAGCGCCGACGACCACTTGTTGCCACTGTTTTGCATATCGGACGTCTTCGGCTACCTAGTTTGTGGTGTGAGCGCCTATACTTCAGAACAGTTCCAAAGCTACAAGTCCTTGGAGTCTCATGTGCAGTTCATGAATGGATGGGTTCAGGAGCTGCAGATCATAAAGCCAGTAAACAGTGGGAACACAGCAACTCGTTCAAAGGTAAGCTGTGCTCAGACGCGCTCTGGCACCTGCTAACCGTTAGTGGCAACAACCACTCACGCATGTAATGTACTTTTAACTAGCTGCTATGTGTTTCAAAGGTTTAGTTAGTAACGTTAACTGTCAGCCCTCCCTAAACCCTCCGGGTTTCTCACGTATTTGAGCCTTTCCCGCTGCCGTTTTAGTATTTATGTGCATGTATGTGATGTTGCGGCTGAAGGAAAGAAACTGTAGGCTATTAAATAAAACCGTGCAGCTTTAACTTACCAGAATGAAAATGCAGGGAACATACTCTCATTGACATCGGGATACTGTGGAAAGTTATGATCGGTAGTCTTAAAGCCGCGATCCAAGCGAGCCGACAGCTCCATTGCACTTGCTGTCTCTCCCATGGTTGCGCCTCCAGGCAGGAAAGCGGTGGAAAGTTAACCCATTTTCTATGTTTTTCCCACGGCGATCATGTGTTGCGCTGTTACAGCCCACAATACGGCAACGGTTTACCATGGTTGAAATGAAGTTACGGTAAAATTAATCAAATTAAAACACGGCTGAGAGAGGGAGTACAGTATGCGGTAGTCATAGGCAGTAGTCTGAGTAGCGGGGGCGGAGCCGCGGAGGCTTTCAATATGGCGGCCACACAAAGTAATACGTCATGACGACCAAGCCCTATTCCCGAAAAAGTGTGTCTGTCTGCCATTATGCTGGATGAAGTCCTATCCTCAAAGCATCCACTGTGGTCAAAAGATCCCTGTGTGTTGGCGCACATCAAGCTATTTAGTCTTTTTCTGGGTCATTGTTGATCTCAGATAAGTCTTGATACGACGGAGGGACGAGAAACACCTCTCAGCACTTGCAGTGGACACAGCCTTAAAGCTAGCTAAGCTAACGAAGCAAACGAAGTAGCGGTCATTTTGTTTACATCACATGACACAATCAGCCAATAGGGTAGTTCACGCGTGACGTCAGCGCTACGTCCGGTCCAGGTCCGGCGTGTAGACACAAACAGTACTGTTCTCGTCTACTACATGACAAAACGGGTGATTTAGAGCGTACTTTTACTTCGTTTATTTTTGGAATCTAAGCAATGCCTACGACTTGTTGTGCTCCCGGTTGCACACAGAGGCATTCCAAATCGTTGGATGTACATTTCTGTCGTTTACCGAAGGAGGAAGGACGAAGAAAGAAATGGATATTTTCAATGAAAAGAGCGCAGGCAGACACTCCCAATGGACTGGGGGAGCCAACATACTACGACAGAATTTGCAGTCTACACTTCATATCCGGTAAATACAACTTAATTCTGCTCTAGTCATTGTTCTACTTAAATAGCGGCGGAGGGGAGGTGGTGATCGCTACACGGGCCGGAGAAGCGGCTGCTACAGCAGCAGCAGCCGCTTCTGCGGCTGTCTGGAGCAGTTTCTCTGTCGCGCATGCGCGAAAAACCTGGATGAAAACAAAAGCAGTGAACTACCCTATACATTTTTAGACGGGATGATTTATCGTTTCTCATTGGAGAATGATGCTGCTGCCATAGACTATTGTGCATTTGAAAAAATTGCTATTGAATAATTTAATTTTATTTATATATATTATTTTACATATTTGATCATCAAAAGTAGGTAGGGCCGCGGCCCTACTGGCCCTACCTGTTCCGCGGTCCTTGAAGACAGGCATGGTAAATTTAGTTCACATTAGATTTTATCCAGTTACATCCGTATTTAATTCAAATGATTCAGTTCTTTCCTGTATCGTGTTTTCATACACTGCAAAAACAAACTAAAAATAAGTAAAATGTTCTTAAAATTAATGTATTTTTCCTTGATTTGAGCAGGTAAATAAGATGATCTGCCAATAGAATAAGATTTTTGCACTTAAAATCAGAACAATTCATCTCCATCTTATTTCAAGTGCAGGATGTCTAATTATCTTATTTTAGGGGTCAAAATAATAGTTCCATTGGCAGATAATCTTATTTACCTGCTCAAATCTAGGGCAGAAATACTAATTTTAAGAACATTTTACTTATTTTTAGATCAGTTTTTGCAGTGTAGTCAGATCCAACTGCACAAAATCCAGTTCAGTCTAAATTTAAATATGCTGCAGTCATATCCAGTTGACTCTTTAATGTAAATTTGCCTCAGCTGATAGACGCCACAATACCAGATCACTCCTGTACAGTAGTTGGCTCTAAGTAACACAACTGGCTGCAATCCAACCAACTAGAGGAGGACATTACAGTACATTACAGTAAATTAGAAAATAAAAAAGTGGGACCACAAGGGGAATGGGAGGAAATCAGAATTATAAATAAAGCTTTGTTCGGATTTTGCGAAGTATAAAACTAATACTTAGAATATAGTAGGTGATGGCTATAGTTAGAAATTAATGTACAGTAGGTGGCGGTGTGCATCATTTTGGTTGTTTGTGATTGTATACAAAGAATGATTATGCTGTGAATTGAAGATGTCAAAGATATGAGCACATAGCAGACGCCTGAAAAGGAAGCCAGAGGTGTCCCAAATGTGGTGCTGATCATAAATTCGAAGAATGTGAAGATGATGTGCTGGAAAAGTGCTTTAAGTGGAAAAGGGTGGTAGAAATTCAACAAGTTTAAACAATCAATAAGATAAGCAATTCACAGGCAGTGGAGAGGGTTGAACAAAAACAAAGAAAGTTTGAGAACCTATCATAAACTATTATACGTTTTTTTTTTTTTTTTTTTGTAATAAATGTGACTTAATGGTGTAGAGTAAGGGATTTTTTTCTCTTTGCCCTCCTAAAGAGAAAGAGGGATACCGTTAAGAAATCCTTTTAGCTAATGTAGCAATTTGTTTTAAAGAGGTACTTGTGATGTTGAAGTTGCTTATTTTCCTAAAAATAAACCAATCTAAACACTGGCCCAGAAGCACTTTTCATCCATCCCTCCATCCATCCTCTTCTGCTTATCTACCATTGGGTCGTGTGGGTAACACATCCAGTAGGCTAACCCAGGCATCTTACTCCCTAGGAACACTCTCCCACTTCCACTGGGGAGTCCCACAGTGTGTTGCCAGGCCAGAAGGGATACAGAGTTTCTCCAGCGAGTGCTGGGTCTTCAACAAGGTCACAGTGAGACGTGTCCTTAAAAGCCCAATAGGGAAACGGCCAGGAGGCATCCTAATCAGCAACTCTAGCCTTATCAACAGACTCCTTTGGATGCGATGGAACAGATTTTGGTCATGCACCATGGCTGAGATCTTTATACCAAAAAATTAATAAAAAGAAAGTACACCAGCAGCTCTGTCCAGGAAGAAGTGACAAGAGAGTTTCCTACTTTCTACAGGAAAGAAAATCAAGGAGTGTACATACTTAATGGCTCCAATAGCTCCATTAATCACTTCAGGTTTATCTACATTGCAAAATAAATGCAATAAATCTAATTAATGCATTGAAAATGGGAATCCAAAGAAAGCCTGAAGAACTAGTGCTCAACATCACTTTTAAAGAAAGATTAGCTCCTTGGATGCATAATTATGTAAAAATAGGAAATATATTTAATTTTCCTGTCGACTCAGTTTAATTTTAGTTCAGTTTTAGACATTGTTTCTTTTGATTGGATGTGCTTTTTTTTACTGCAAACTTTCCAAAACATCACTCCAACCTTGCAGTTTCTTAAGAATAGTACTAGATGCCATATCTATATGTTGCCTTTACCAAATCAGTACGTTAGTGCATCACTCCTTCAGAGCTCAATGAGAGACACTAAAAGTTGGATAAACACACCTATTTTTAGACAGCAGTTTATAAACGTGTCCTCTCAAGCACAGGAAAGTGACACTGTGCGACCTTTTCTTTACGTGACAGCCATCAGTAAAATCTGTTAAAGCACAACACCACACTCATATAGGCGTTGACTCATCTGTGTAGTGCTGACAGCTTCAGGGTTACAGCTTGATTTCCTCTGCCTAACGGTCATCAACAGCTTACGTGTGGCGAGCGCCAGAAACGAAATCAGGGATGAGTCACGCGTTTTCAAGTAAAAAGAGCTGTACAGGAGATAAAAGTGACCTGCTTTAGATAAGTTGCTCCGGGAAATTTTTTTTTTTGCCTCACTTGCTGCAGTTTGCAAAGCTCTGCACAATCTGAGCTTTCAGAAACGACGTTTGCGATGTGAAAGGAACGCAGTCAGAACATGAAAAACAGCTTTTATTTACACACTGTAATCATCATTTAACACAATATATATATATATATATATATATATATATATATATATATAGCGCTGGGGAAAATAACAATAAAATAAAGTGGTATAAATTCACATATGAGCAACAATGGATTAGCATAAATCAAGCCAATGAATTTAAATGAGAGTAGCTACTTGCATTTTACTCACAGTGGAGATACCAGTCAGAAGGTACACATGCTGATCAATCCTCTTTGGATCGATGACCACGCCATGTGCTTCTCTGTCACCTATGTGTTTTCTGATTTACGACACAATAGGTCAAATTGGCTTAACAAGGACGCAACTTAGAGTGAAATAAAACCAAACAGCAAGAAATGTAATAGGGAGATTTTTAATCAGCTGAGACAAAGAGAGTCAATATGTTCTCTTTTTAATATTTGCAAGAAAGTAAAATAATTACATTGCTCAAAGTAACTATTTTGATTTAAAAAAAAAATGAAGGATGACAAATTGATATTTTCCAAGATAGCAAGGTGCTATTGAAGATTGTTTGGTTTCCTCAGCACAGAAACAATTTCCTACAACATGGTTTCCTCAATCATACAGAGCTGCTCAAGCAGGGAAAAATAGGTGTTGAATATGTCCACGTTTTTATTTTTTTTGTTCAGTACATATATTTCTCATGGTGTGATTGACATAGAATTTGCGGTGTATGTGAGAAGCAACACAGTAATCCATATATAATGAAATCAAAACAAATAGGTCCTTGAATTATTAATGTGTAATAAAGTGGATTTGATCATAACTATTGAAAGTATAAAGAAGTGCATAACGCCATGATGTTGGTGTTTTAAAAAGCTGTGTGGGCCTCTGTCAGAACAGCGTTTTGGATGTCACTGCACACACAGTGTTTGGTGGAGAACTGGCAACACAAATACAACCAATAGCACTAGACCAACAGTGCATGTGGTTCTGGCAGCCTGCATATATATATATCTGACGGAAAGAGAAATTCAGCACAGAATGAGTCAAACAGTAAAAGTGGTCGGCTAAATTATTGGCGCTGAATTAGCTGATCTAAGAGTAACATTCTCATTCTCCAATCCCCTTATCACCCACTTTATGGCGAATTTGAGCTCCGACCATCTGGAAAGAGATTCAGACAGCCTAGAGCGAGGACCAACAGATGGAAAAAAAAAACTATTATTACTCAGGATATTATTCAGATACAATTAAAATGTAATTGGGTGGGATTGCTTTGTCCTTTTAGTCTCAATGTTTTTAATTAATATTTCTCCTGATATTTTCCCTGGATATTTTTCGCTGTTTTTGCCGATGTTGTAGTATGATTGTGGGTTTATTTATACTTTTACCTGGCTGCATAGAAAATTTCCCTACAAGAAAAGTTTTACTGACACATATTTCACAGAATCTGATACTGAAACAGGGGCAGATTTTTCTGCAAGATAATGGACCCAAATACCCAGCCAAGGAAACTCTCAGGTTGCTTGTGAAAATGTTCAAGTCATCTGGGTCACTGACACCTCAAACAGGCTCCAATCGTAAGCAATTGGACTTTGGTTTAGTTTTTCTGAAAACATCTCCACAACTATCCAGGTGACTTTTTCCATTCTGGCAACTCGCACTCAAGCAACCTGTAGATGAAACGCTGTCTCCCATATAAATCTGTATGTGGAAACTCCCAGTTGTTTTTAGAGAGCTGAAAGACTGGCACAAGCAATTTGATCTAATTGAAAATCTATTAAAAAAAATCAAAGTATCAGGTTGCACGGCAGAGACCCCCAAATCTTTTACGATTTAAGTACAGATTGTGTGTGACAGGAGGACAAAAACATACCTGAGCAATGAATGCTATCATTTCTCCATACAGAAGTAGTCTTGAAGTTGTTACCAAAAAAGGACTTTTAACCAAGAACTGAATACATTTAATTAAGTTTGTTCCATATTTTTTTTCCTCCACCACTCCACTTTATTACACATCTTTAACAGAGCTCTTTATTTTGATTTTCTTGTATTTGTGGATTACTTGGATTGTTACACACATCTGTCATAAATTCCATGTCAACAGCCTCATAATAAATGCATTTATTGAGCAAAACATTGATAATTGTAATACTTTTACTGCTGTATGTGTCACCTACAACTGAAAAGACAGACAGAGCCTAGTCATAGAAATTAATTTTATAATTTTACAAATATTTCAAAGATAGATCTCTTGATACCATATAAAAAATATTAACAACCAGATGCTCAAACAGGCACTCTTGCACACATACACACACACACACACACACTGTTTCATACAAGCACAACGGTGAACAGATCCTTGTAACTTCCCCCCTTCTGCTTGTCAGGCTTTTAGGCAACATCAACAATCCTAATGTGCACCCACTATTAAGACTACATACTACTATTAATGTACATGAATTTTTACATGCATTTTTATTGGCCTGACCTTGTCATAAATTTGTGTAATAACACGTAAATTAATATAATGTTCCCCTTTTCCAGAAAACAGAATTCTTGAAACACCTGTGAAAATGCAAGGACCACATCAAATGAATCGTTAAACACAATCCTATGAGCCAATAAGCTCATGTGGCAACTGTTAATGCAAAAAAGTTGTGAAAAAATATTTGGATACCCTATAGGTTGTGTTTTTTAAACAGGCCTGGCTGTCCAAGCAAGTTAACCTGGAGAGCAGACCGCAAGATGCTAAAAGAAGTCTCTGAAAACCCTAACATGTCATCACGGGATCTAGCAGGCTTTGGTGATAGGAGCATGCATTCCAATAGAATCAGAAAGAGACAGCAAAAGTTTAACTTTCATTGGAGAAGTGCAAGGACAAAACTTTTGCTCTGAATAGAAAACATGAAAGCCAGACTAAGGTTTGCCAGAGAGAACAAAGACAAAGACCAGAACCTCTGGGGATTGTAATGTTCTTTGGTTAGATAAGGGTAAAGTTGAATCATTTGGATACCTGAACAGAGAACATGTTAGGTATAAACCAAACACAGCCTTCTAAGAAAATAACCTCTTATCAGGTATGAATAATGGAGCTGAAAATGTCATGGTTTGGGGATGGTTTGATGTATCCGGACCTGGCCAGCTCACATTGTCAAAGATATCCCCCACAAATGTTTTCATAAGAGATTACTGGAGAGCCAATGTGTTTGAACAGAAATGGAAGCTGAAGCAGAACTGGACTCTGTACTGTGACAATAACCCAAACAAATCCAGTACATCCAGCAAAAAGTGGCTCAGATTTAAAAGCAGGAAAGTATTGGATCAAGTCAAAACCCAGACCTGGATCTCATTGAGATGTGGTGGAGTGGCTTGAAATGAGTTGTACATGTAAGAAACGCCTCAAGTATTTCCCAGCTGAACATGAAGAGTGGGGCAAACTTTCCTCAGACAGATGTCAGAGACTGGTGGCTACAAGAAGTGTCTCATTGAAGTTATTTTTGGCCAAAAGGACTAAAACTAGCTATTTGGGTATAAGGTTGAAAAATGCTTTCCTCAGCTTGAATACAAATTTTTGTTGATATCCTTTTTTAAATGAGTAAAACAAGGTTAATATTTGGTTTTTACCTGTTATTCAATCACTCACTTTTTCAGAAACAAAAACCGGATAGACTTTGATATGTGAACATTTTATGTCAAAAATCTATTTAAAAGGGGTGTCCTAACTTTTTCACGACGGCAATTTGTACTGAATGAGTTTAGTACTTTTCCTAGTTTAAACCATGATAAAGGTTTGCTCTTGGATAGAGTGAAATGCTGCCATTTGGACTAAAAAGGAGTCTTGAACTATGAGCTAAAACAACCTGATCAGAGTTCACCAAACCTCTTCCACACAATGAAACATGAAATGGAAAATGATACATTTATGCTGTATAATGAGGTCAAAGTTAGTGGGTTGTGTTTCTAAATATATTTCAGACTAGAGAACATATTTGTTCACTTGAGATAACATTAGCCTTTTACATGCTAGCGCAAGCTAATGCTAGCGATACTCAAAATTAAAATTTTGAACTGCTCATAAAGTCAATATAGGCAGGTAATTTTTATACTGTATTTTCTACATATAGAAATAATTTTATCAACCAAATTAAGTAGCTTAAAGATCCTGAACTTATCTTTTATCTTTATCGTTCTTTCTGTCTGATAATCCTAGAAAACTAAAGAATAAATCAATCCTTTTAACCCAAAATTTACAATTTGCCAATCAAAGTTGTGGGTTTTTCTGTCCAACCCACTCTTTGGTAAGCCTTTTAGATTAGACATTAATAACTTAAACTCATTATTTGGGGTTTAAAACATATTTCAGTATGCTGGGTCGGAGCACCAATGCTGAACTGGCTCACGACGACCCCTAAAATTATATTCCCTTTGGAAAAAGTTAAAACATTTTCAAACGTCCATCCTGAGCAGCCTACGATAGATACTCTGAGCTAGGTCACTATTTACTTTTTTTAAAAGGCTTAGATAAACCCAGGTTATCTCTTCCAGTTGTAAATAGACAGTACTATGTTCCCTTTCACAGAACCTTCAGAAAATATATGTACAAGAGAGATAATCTAACTGTGCAAAAATACTTCATATTTTCAGGGAAAGTCTGCATGTGGGTCAGTAGAGACAAGTCAAAATGAAAGGATATTTCCAGAGATTGTCACTAAGCAATCTAACAACCCAGCAGCACTGTGATAGCAAAGAGAAAACAAAAAACAGCACAAAAACACAACAATGTGCAACTTCAAGCTTTGGGCACTTCAAATACTGAGGTAGCAAAATAATCACATTTAACATGACTTATGTCACATGGGTCTTTTGACCAACAACCCTAGCTGGAGGAAAACTGAATTGCCTGGATGTCTTTGTACAGAGCTTCGGCCGACGCGCCACTTTATACAATCATTTGGCAACAAAAAACAAGATGTGGTTTCCTCCTGAAAAGTGGCGCCTGCGTTCTCCAAGTGTTTCCCATCACACCAGTGCCAGCACCAGTGATGAGCTGCAGGGCGGCAAGCCAAACTAGTCTTTGACGTCTTTGATAGCAGACAGCTGAGACACAGTTTTCTTGACTCGCAGCGCGGTTAGTCGCGCGGCAGCATTGGCATACCAGCACTCTCTCATCAGTCTTCCCATCACACGCAGAGCCTGGTGAGGCAACAAGATAACATTATATTACAATTCTCAAAATAACATATTTTATAAGCAAAGAAAGCATTGCCTTCATTAACATAAAGGAGACATGCCTAAATTAACGTCAAATAGTGAAAATATGCAGTTAATAATCCAACCTTGCCTCCAATTGTATTGTAAAATTTCAGCTGTGGACACCTCCCATCCTTGAGGGCCAGTGTGCTGCATGCTTTACACGTTCATAGCAATTTGTCATTTGTAAACTCCTGTAGAACCTGATGAGATTATAGTTTTGGCATAAGCAGGTATGCACATGCAGGATCCCACTCCCAGAGTAAAGTGCGTGCCCAACTGTGTTTTAAATGATGCATTAAAGCAACACTTTTGGCAGATTCTGTCAAGTTACAGCCACAAACTTCCACAAATTTGTTTACGTGATACACAAAGTAGCTCATAGTGTTAGGTCCGAAATGTTTCACACCCATGTCTCTATTGGCATTATACCAATCAAACCCTTCTTGTAATCTCTGAGCGGGTTATTCCATGTTTCCCCTGGTATTTTTAATATTTACCTTTCCTGACAAGCTCCATCTTTTTGAGTTTGGTAGGCTTTCTTCCCATCATCATAATCTTTTTTTTTTCCCTCCACAGATTTTTGTTAATTATCAGATTCAAGTCAGGACTCTGGCTTAGCCTCTCCAGGTAGTTAATATTATGTGCAGGTAAAATTAAACCATAACTTAAAACCTAAAGCTTCCATAGATCTGAATTCTGGGCCTAATTATAACTTTAAGGTAGAAAACAAATGATGGATAGGTTTCATCAATGACAATCTGGAAACTGTGATATGCATCTGCATTCATCTCATTTTACTTTCACACCTCTAAAATAAATCCAGCACACTCAGTTAGCTTTGGATGTCACAAATTGCCCACCTGTATATAAATAATCTCAGTATTATTACAGTTATTCTCTGAAGGCCTCAGAGGCTCGTCTGGAGGACATTACTGAACAAAAAGCATGAGGACCAAGAAACACAATATACAGGCTTATAATACATTCATAGGGAAGTTTAAGCCAGGGTTAGATCATAAGACAATATCCCAAGTGTTGAACATGATTAGCCCTTTTCTTGATTGTACTATTACTTCTCCACACCGTAACTCTGGCCACAAGAAGTGAAGTAAAGCAAAGACCTGGTAGCTGATGCTCTGGTCAGATGAAACCAAAATGTTTTTTCTTTTGGAATACAGGAAACACTTTGAAGGTGGCAAATAAATATCAATGCACACCACTGTGTACACACCATAGCCAAAGAGAAGCATGGCTGTGTCAGCATCAGGCTGTGGGGATACTTTTTTTTTTTAACCAGGGAAGCTGGTCGGAGCTGATTAAAAAAAATGTATGTAGCTGAATACAGCGCTGTCTTGAAAGAAAATACGTCAAAGGATGTAAAAGGCAGCTAAATATAAATTGTGTATCAGCATTATGACTACCTTCCTCATCAGCCTTACATGTATTATTACCTTAAAGTGGCTTTTTGGGGCCAACAGACATGTAACAAAAACTAAGTGTAGGACGATTTATAAAGTTTGTATATTGTAACAGTGTCCCCTGAACGTTGTTTAGCCAACTACATTACTGTAGCGCAGGTACACCCTTACAAATAAAATATGACTGAGTGTGTGGAGAAAAGGGACTTTCAGTTGTTTCCATTTCCCTGTTGATGAGTATTGTGGTGATAAAATTGTTGAGGGAAATGCAAGTGCTCACACATGTCCCTCCTGTCATGTCAATCTCTGCAGGTTAAGTGTTTTGCAGTTGTGTCTGGTTTTGGTTACTTTTTGAACTTCCTGTTTCATTTTGTGCACCGTTTCAGACAACTTCACTTCCTGATATACCCGCTTATCATCATCCTCTGCAACGCCCAAATGTTATCTACCTGTGTCTCTTTATATGTGTGTTCATACCTCAGCCTATGCTGTTTCCCTTTGGTAGTTAGTCTTCACCCCTTGTGTCAAGCCTCCCAGCCTTGATTCTAATTCTGTCTTCCAGGGAGTTTGACCCAGCTTGTACTTTTAGACTTACCTTTGCCTCTGTTTGGATACCTATGCTTACATTTGATTTTTCTGTGCTTACTTTGACCTGTATTAAAATGTTACTGATTTTAGGCCACCATGTTGAGTCGTGCATTTGAGTCGATTCCTGTGCCTTACAACAACTTTGCCTCACAGTAACATAGATGGTTGGTCCCAGAGCAGAATACTTTATCTATTTGAGTAATGAAACGTCTAGTTTTCGTTATTAGAGCTCTGTCACAAGTGGTAATTCACCAGTGACTGGTAAGGGCAGTCTGGGTTTGCAACGGCGTGCTTTTAATTTCCTGGATAGGGTGCTGGTCTGTTAGGTCTCCAAGCTTCTGCCTACAGAGAACAATTCTTCTAACTACCCCTTACTGGACAAACATTTGCCTTCTGAGTTTACATTTGAGCTGAGCTCTGTGTTATTGCTACTTTCATCGAGAGTGGCCATTGTGTTATGCATTAATCCCCCCACCCCCACCCCAAAGTTTGATATTCATACATAAGGCCATCTGTCTTAGGTAACTTACAGCTGCACGTTCGCCACCTTTCATTCAAAGTTTTCTTTGGACATGGAAATAATAGTAACCATAAATACTGATAAGGTTATTATAGTGGGTGATTTTAACATCCATGTTGACACAGAATGTGATAACCTTAGTGTAGCCTTTAAAACTATCCTAGATTCAATTGGTTTTGCTCAAAATGTGCATGAACCGACGCACTCTCGGCTCCATACTTTAGACCTTGTGCTGACATATGGCATTGATTGTGAAGAATTAACAGTATTTCCTCACAACCCTGTCCTGTCTGATCATTTTTAATAACATTTGAGTTTAATCTAACTGAATTCTCCACCCCCAAAAGAGGGTTCCATTATAGTAGATTTTTATCGGATAATGCTGTATCAAAACTTAAAGAGTCTGTCCCCTTCTTAATATCCTCAGTATTGCAGAAATGCCCTGTAGATGGCAGCATTGCTGTTTCTTCCCATTCACAAATCGATACCTTTGCTAACAATGTGACTTCCTCATTGCGTTCTGCATTAGACAATGTAGCTCCCTTGAAAAAGAAGGTGATTATTCACAGGAAGCTGGCTCCTTGGTTTAATTCAGCTGCGTTCCTTGAAGCGCAATGTTAGGAAATTGGAGAGAAAATGGCGCTCTACACACCAAGAGGAATCCTACTTAATCTGGAGGGACAGACTATTGTTGTATAACAAGACCCTCCGCAGAGTTAGAGCAGCATATTTTTCATCATTAATTGAAGAGAATGAAAATAATCCTAGATTTCTCTTTAGTACAGTTGCCAAACTTACCCAGAGCCACAGCTCTGTTGATCCATCCATTCCCTTAGCTCTCAGTAGTAATGATTTTATGGGATTCTTCATAAATAAAATTGATGCCATTAAAAATAAAATAATTGGCATCCTCCCAAACATGATTACCTCGTCCTCAGTAAGTGAGGCAGCATTGGAGGAATCTTTAGAATCTGCGCAGTGTTTGAACTGTTTAGAAGCAGTAGAGCTTTCTGAGTATCTAAAATTTTAGCTTCATCTAAACCTTCTACCTGTATGTTAGACCCAATCCCAACCAAGTTGTTTAAGGACATATTCCCTTTGATCAGTGGCACTATTTTAGACATGATTAATCTATCCTAGTAAATGGATATGTACCACAGGTTTTGAAAGTAGCTGTTATTAAACCTTTACTTAAGAAACCTTCTCTTGATCAAGATGAGTTAGTAAATTACAGACCTATATCTAATCTTCTTTTCTTATCTAAAATTCTTGAGAAAGTAGTGCTAATCAACTTTGTGAACATTTACAAAGTAATGACCTACTTGAGGAGTTTCAGTCAGGCTTCAGAGCTCATCATAGCACTGAAACAGCTCTGGTGAGGTCACTAATGATATTCTCATGGCCTCAGATATGGACTTGTGTTATACTTGTCCTGTTAGATCTCAGTGCTGCGTTTGATACAGTTGATCACAATATTCTCCTACAAAGACTTGAACATACTGTAGGGATTAAGGGGAAAGCATTAGGCTGGTTTAAATCTTATCTGTCAGACAGATTCCAATTTGTTCATGTTAATAATAATCTTCCTCAAACTCTAGGGTCACCTGTGGAGTACCACAGGGTTCAGTCCTTGGACCAATTCTCTTTACTATATATATGCTTCCGATAGGCAAAATTATCAGACAGCATGGGATTAATTTCCACTGTTATGCTGATGATACTCAGTTATATTTATCCATAAATCCTGATGAATCCAA
The DNA here is from genome assembly GCF_011125445.2 of Fundulus heteroclitus. NCBI lineage: Eukaryota > Metazoa > Chordata > Actinopteri > Cyprinodontiformes > Fundulidae > Fundulus > Fundulus heteroclitus. The sequence goes on along the minus strand of NC_046367.1, from coordinate 28,781,202 downwards.
TCAATTACTTCGACTGCAGTCATGTCTTGATGACATCAAAAGCTGGATGACTTTAAATTTCCTGCATCTAAATTCTGACAAGACCGAAGTTTTAATTTGGGCCAGAGTCCTCAAAAAATAAACTTCTAACCAATCACTTAATCTGGGTGGCATAAACTGGCCTCTGGTAATAAAGTAAAAAATCTGGTGTTATTTTTGACCAAGACATGTCATTTAAATCCCATATTAAACAGGTGTTCCAGAGTTTCCTTTTTTCACCTCCGGAATATCGCCAAAATTAGAAACATTCTGTCCAGGAGTGATGCTGAAAAACTGGTCCATGCATTTGTTACTTCAAGGCTGGACTATTGTAATTCTTTACTATCAGGAATTCCACAAAATGCAGTTCAAAGCCTTCAGCTGATCCAAAATGCTGCAGCAAGAGTTCTGATGAAAATCAACAAGAGGGATCATATTTCTCCAATTTTAGCTTCCCTTCATTGGCTTCCTGTTAAATCAAGAATAGAATTTAAAATTCTTCTTCTAACGTATAAAGCCCTTCATAATCAAGCTCCATCATATATCAGAGCTCTGATTACCCCGTATGTTCCTAACAGAGCACTTCGCTCTCAGACTGCAGGTCTGCTGGTGGTTCCTAGAGTCTCTAAAAGTAGAATGGGAGGCAGATTCCTTAGCTATCAGGCTCCTCTCCTGTGGAACCAACTCCCAGTTTTGGTCCGTGAGGCAGACACCTGTCTACTTTTAAGACTAGGCTTAAAACTTTTCTTTTTGACAAAAATTATAACTAGTGACTCATCATGTTACTCCCAGCTACCTTATAGTTTTACTGCTATAGGCTTAGGTTACTGGAGTATATCAGGATCGTAATTTTCTCACTATATTGAGGTCATATGCTCTTCAAATTATGCATTAGTTGTTGTTCATTTCTGCTTTAACTTTCTGTTCTCTCTCTTTTCTCTTCATAGTAGGTACACAGGTCTGGCGTTCTGTTAACTTTGACATCATCCAGAGAAGACGACTCACCTGCTACTACCATCTAAGGTAGAACAGATTACTAGATCATGTGTGCTTCTGTGCTTTTTGTTTCTCTTGTTCGTGTCTCTGTTCTGTCTTCTGTAACCCCAGTCGGTCGAGGCAGATGACCGTTCATATGAGCCCGGTTCTGCGGGAGGTTTTTTTTCCCGTTAATGGGGTGGTTTTTTTTCCCACTGTCGTTCATGCTTGCTCCGTATGAGGATTGCAGCAAAGCCATGTACAATGCAGATAGACTCTTCCTGTGGCTCTACGGTTCCCAGGAGTGAAAGCTGCTTGTCGGGACTTTGATGCAATCAACTGGTTTCCTTATATCGGACATTTTTGACCAATCTGTATAATCTGACCCAATCTGTATAATATGATTGAACTTGACTTTGTAAAGTGCCTTGACGGACATGTTTCATGATTTGGCGCTATATAAATAAAATTGATTGAATTGCAT